>NC_064670.1:3106250-3407500 GCF_943734685.1 Anopheles coluzzii | reverse complement strand
AATAATAAAAAAAAAAAAACAGAACACATACACACGGATAAGGGCAATAAAAGTTGTGCCATTTTCATGCGTATTGCGGAATTAAAATCCTCCCGCTTTCTGCCACGCCCGCTCACGAACGGCGATCGAGTTTTGGTGTGATATTTCTCCCAACAGCGCTCATACTACCGTCCCCAGTTTGACGGAGAGTATCCTGCTGCGAGGAATAACGTTTTTTCCCCCCTTCATGCGCTGATTTCATGTATGTATGTTGGGGTTGTTTTTTTTTGTGTGTATCAAGTTATGGCGCCATCCATTCCGCGGTGGAGGGAGAGAATTTTCGCCGAAATCATCCCAACCCCCCCCCCCCCCCATCCTGAACGATGATTATGTTTCCGGCGTGTTCATCTTCATCTGTGGGCGGCATTCCTCGGCCTGTCTGGTCGGATCGGTTCGGTCGGCTGCGATGACGGTTGTGAAATCGTTCCGGCGGCTCAGCCACACCACGGGATTGCCAAATTCCCGGAAACGCGAGCTGTCGGGCATCGTTTGATGATTTTAGACGACGTGGAAAAAAAGAGGAAAATCCGTCGCTGCTTTTGTGGGTAGATTTACGTTTTTTTCGTTGTTTCTGCTCCAGTCGGTCCGATCAACACGCATGAAAAGCAGCAGCGCATGGATCTGCTGTGCCAATGGTCGGTCCCATCAAAGGCATCAAAGAGAGACTTGATTTCCTGCCCAGTTGGGGGTGATTTTTTGCCATCCAACGTGATGGACAAGCCAGCAAAGCTCGGGAGCGTTGGATGTGTTTGCTGACGTTTGCCAAGTGATGTGTCAATTCATTTGGCAATAAAGTAATTAAAACTAGTTTTTGTGCGTCTGATGGTCATTCTACAGCGTTTGAATAGCACAGCAAGACCTGGTTTTGAATAGAAAAAAACAAAAATACTAGCAGCACTGAGGCGTGCTCGATCTCGAACCCCGATCGAACTAACCGGATTGAAAGCTTCAGTAACGACTTCATCAACTAAGCGCCCGAAGGTAATGGCTGCTGTTAATTATCAAATACCGCTCCTTTCAATCAACTCGATTAGTTTGCTGTCATAACAATCCGGCAACAAGAAGCTCGCCTTGCCTCGGATAGAGAGAGAGAGAGGGAAAGAGCGAGATAAAAAAGGAACAAATGGGAACAATCAATCCCATCCGGATTACTCCCTCCGAGATCATTAGTCGTGCAAAGTCCCGACTTGACGTTGTTCAGCCCGTAAGCCACCGATGCTGGCTGACCGTTGCGGGCCGGCTCGAAGTAGGTCACGGATTACCGCGTGCTGTCTCCGCATGTATGTGTATGTGCTTGTGCGAGAACCATACGGCAAATCGTGTCATCCCTGTCCACTGAGCTGTCAGCCGGCGCGAACAGCCGAGAACATTGGTGAGAACATTGGCAAACATATCCTGTCACATCGAGGCCGAGGGTGCCGCTGCTTCCAGCACTACGCGAACACGATCCCCCTCTAAAATACGAACGCTATGACAATCCGAACTTTCCTAATTTCTTTCCGGGAACAAGTTACCGCCGCATCCGAGCCCCGAGCCTCGTGCCGGATGTGTCGATTGTTTGCTCCGCCCGCAGTGCGCTTGCAATTCGCACGATCGAATGCAACGCCATCGGAAGGCTTGCGGGAATGTGTGTCTGAATGTGTGCTGGGCCGGGGATTCATGTTCGAGGGGATGCGGTACTGTTTGTCATTTATGCAAATGAAGGCCGATGATAGGAAGAATAAATACATCCTGCATTAGCCGAGCCAGGTACGCAGCGGGCGAACCGGGCCAAGCTGTGAAAGTGGAGGATGAGGAGAGGTGGGAGAGGGGGTTCGGTTGGTGCATAACTAGGACACACACACACACATACACAGCTGGAAATCCTCGGTCCAACTGCTTCCCCGCACAACCGCAGTCGATCGAAGAGCGCCACGGGATCGACGCATTTTGGTCGTTTGGTTGTCTGAAGGACACAACCGTTTCTCCCTTCGCTCCCCACAACCCCACCCACTGCGCCATAACTACAGTTGATCTCCTATGGCTAATAGCATTCGAGTTCGGGTTGCAATTGTGCACGGGCGATATAGGTATCGCTCCACGTAGATGTGACGTCAACGGCAGTTGAAGCTACCGCGAGAATGCCGAGCTTAAGCCCCGCACCGTCACAAGCGACACATCCCACAGCACGCAGAGTGGGATTGAATATCTGTTTTTGTGTGTTTCTGATTATCCTTTGCCCGCAGGCGGGAGGTTTGCTGCTCTGTGTGCCCCGTGGTGCATTCTGTGCTGGCTGCGGGCCAGCATTTCCATTTTCCCGGCAGACTATTTTAGTTCCCGGACTTGTCCCCGGGCCGCAAAAACGAACCACACGCAAGCTTTTCGTGTATCACTCCACGTTTGTCGAGACCGTAATGAGTGTGCACAGCTATCCGTGGTCACCTGAGTGGGGCGGCTTAAGTGAGAAGAGTTCACATTGGTGGCTGGTTGGAGATTTCGCCAGAACACCGTTCACCTGTGGATTCCACACAATTGGACCATCGGTGGATATTTGAATTGTATTCCTTCTAAATTACCTGCGCGGTAAACTCCTGGCTACTTTTAAAAGGGTACAACCACCTAACAACCGGTCGTTCTCAACGGAGCTATGAATTGTGTTGAATAAGTAAATGCATTGCATCGTGGAAGTAAATTAGGATCGGCTGTAAGCTGCCGCAAAAATACAGCTGGAAAACAAATCACTCCCCAGTGTCTCTAGGGTAACATTAGTACACTAGGGTTTATGCTATTAAGATGCATGACTAGCTTTATTTCGCAGTATCCGGGAGAATTGCTTCGAAACACTGCGGGGAAAAGTGAGAGAAAGAATCGTACATGATGGTACTATTTGATGAAGTGATCAAATATTGCGGTCCCGGGAGTGAAAGGTTTTGTGTGATTTATCGTCCTGCAATGAGGTTCCAATGTTGGGGATAGGGGCACAGTTGCTGAGCTGGAAACTAATCTTGGGTTTTTATTCGTATTCGATCTGACTATTAGTGTGATTAGTGTGATGAGTAGAGAACGATGTAAGTTTAGGATACAAACAGAAAGCAGAAAAGCAGATCCCTCCCGGTATGGTTTGGCTATGGTTTGGTTTAGTATTCGTCGTATGCTAAATGCTACAATTAGCTAATGTTATATTGGGGGTTTCATCAGTTTTGTAGTTAGCACTGCGCCAATCAATAATAATAATGATAATAATAAGAAGAAGCTATATTTCAATGTACCATTTCAAGCAAGAAATACGTTTTAGCTTAATGCAACCGTACTTTGTCTGTGCAAACACAAACCATATGCAATCAATAAAATAGCTATTCGCGTATTCCTAGTGCAAAATCACATTTTTATCTTGTTTATCGTTAACAATTACTAGATAAAATGAATAATTTGCTTAAGCAATACGAAACGTTTAACTCTTCTGCAATGGAGCAGCACGATCGTTGGTTCGATCGTGACTACACGGAACACTGTGAAGGAAGCTCATGCACATGCCCGAGCCACACCTTCTCATCTAATATGCAGTTGGTTTAGGCAGGCCTGTACAAATACAAATTGCGTCGTTCCTCTTGCCTCTCCCTTGGACCCGGCTGGACAAGTCCCCAGCATCATTCCAACTGTTTTGCCTTTTCGGCTTTGGCAAATGCTTTCCCTCAAATAAAGGTCCATCTGATTTTTGTTTTTTTTTTGTTTTGCTTTGTTTCTGACGAGAAAAGTTGATTATCCTTCGAGGAGTCATAAATTTCCTGCACCAAACTTACACACGGACGGACACCCGTCGGGCAGCGCTATCGAACGCCCGACTTTTCGGCTTGGCATGCTGCCGCATCATCAGCCGGGCAGCGAGGCAGTAACACTAGCACACAACACCACAGCGTGGCAACGTGGTGGGGCACGAGCGACCGCTGCTGTGTGGCGATGATATCGCTCTGTCGTGCTGATGCTGTGAAACGCGGCTCGGTTACAACGGCCACATGTGTGGCCTCGATATTTACTACTACGGGCGGATAAAAAATGAAGCTGCCTGAAATATTGATTTACTGCAGAGTTTTTCGCCTCAAACGTGTGTGTGTGTGTGTGTGTGTGTGTGTGTGTGTGTGTGTGTGTGTGTGTGTGTGTTGTACTGCCGATCCCGAGTGGGCAGACTAAGCCAAAGAAGAAAAAAAGGGCCAAATGAAGAAAAAAACACTCTCTCACTCCGGCACGCCCAGCTGAAGCGCAGTGGCAGAAAGGAGGGAGGGAGTGAGCCTTTGGGAGTGAGCTAGGTGTTTTAATTTTTCCGTTCGCTTTTCCCATTTTCGTTGCAGACGAAAAGTCGCACTGTTGTACAATTTCGAAGGCTCAAGCTACGGCGAAAGAATATTTGTCCTTTCCTTAAAACTCCCGTCCCCGTGCGTCACCGTGCTTGGGACCGAGAGCGTATCCGGCTCGTAAAAATATGGTCCTTCTTTGCCTGTGACCAAAAGAAAACTTGTCTCATTTCTTTCTATGTTGCCGTGTGCGGCTCTTTTTTTCGGTAGTTGCTGTGTACCGACGACCACTCAGCGTTTTTGCCCGAATTAACATCCAGCAGCTGTACAGGGGCTTTCGGTGCTCTCGGCACACGGTGGGGGCCCCCGTTATAAGTCATCCGGTAAACGAGAAAACATTTCCCATTTGCGTGCCCAAATCTTGCAAGTGTGTGGGTCACACTCTTCTGGCCGCGGCCGTGCCTGGGCCGGACTAAATAAATTCATTTTCAGTGCCACCGGTCAATCTCCGCCGGCGGTTTGAGGAAGGTTCATCAAGGGTTTCGTTTCGTTTCGTTTCTTTTGCTTTCACACCTTGTAGGACACTGCTGTGGGAGTCTTTCTCTCTCTCTCTCTCTCTCTCTCTCTCTCTCTCTCTCTATCTCCTTCTCTCGCTCGCCGTCTGCGAACGGAAGCAGCAAAGAGGCAGAGGACGCCTTACCCACATCAACAGCATGACCACGTAGGACTGCGTGAGTTTGTTATGATGTTTCTTGCGCTTTTCGCCACTCGCAGCAGCGCACCCACTCTTAATTGAGCTTTCGGTAATTAGGAAACGGAACGGAGAGGCCGTTCCACTTTCCCTCATTGGACGCGGCCTCTTTTGGTGGCCAGCCAGGGGTCAACCAATGTCCCTAAAGAGAGGCGTGCGCCGCGCCCGCACGCTGGTCAAAATGGAACTAGCGGGCCCGTTTTTGCTTCCAATTATTTTTGTAGCCTTTCTGGGGCATCTTTTCCACCACATACACACACAGATGAGATGAGTTTTCCTGTGAGATGATGTGCCCCCATGAAAGCCGGGTAAGGAAGAAAGCCCAAATGCTGAGGCAAAGAAAACCGAGCCAAGACCGCTGTGTTCATTTCGCTCACAGCAATGGCTCTTGCGAAGAACTCGGGGACCGGGGCCCGAGGAGAAAGCAAAAACCTTAGTAATAAAACTCTCCATCTCCACTCACTCCCTACACCCTTCCCCCCGTTTGCCAGGACAGGTAGGAAACGATGCGGAAAAACTCGATTTACTCGCTGCTGGCCTTACCGTTCCCACCAATGCTCTCGCTCTTGATGGCGGTGAAGAAATCACTACTTCCAATTATACTGGGTAGGTTTTTCCACCTCCTCGGTCCGCAGCTGGGTGTTTGACCTTCGCTCGTGTCCAGGGAATGGAAGAAGCACCCACGGGAGCTGCAGCGGTGGGATGAAATTTTGCGAAGAAAAGCAATACCTTTTCTCGATTGAAACTAAAAGTTTGTGATTGTATCGTATTGGAGGGAAGTTTCGGCGGTGTTTCCTAATTAATTTGGTGGAGTTTACGTGTTAAAAAATATTGCATATTTGAGTGTCATCAATCCTACAATAAAATTATGTGTCTTTCATGTATTAGTATTAGTAAAGCGATCCATTAAGCGAATAACCGAAGCTAATGTTACTTTGAGTCGTCAAGATGATTTTCTACACACCCACCCAATGGTGTTTGGTAACCAAACTTTATAGCAAAATAGCTAATTGATGCATGCCTCGAATGAGAATTGGTGGTGGCAGGAGAAATATTTGTCTTTACCACGAATTGCAGAACGGCGGCGCCTTCTGCGAATGCCCCATAACGTAGCGATTGCTGCCGTCGACTTCTCCAAACCACGACGCTGATGGCCCCCGCGATGATGTTATTGTTTCCTGCAGCGTGCTGCTTCGACACTGTTACACTCTTGTTTTCGTTCGTGTTATTGTTGCTTTAATTGATATCGTGGAATATGCAGATCTGGGAAAAACAGTGAAGAAAAGGCTCGTCCTTTACCCATTTTCCCGTGCTGCTGTGCTCCATACGCAGCATGAGTTGGTTTTCCACAACCAACCAGAGGAGGTATTTTCTCTCCTTCTTTCTCCCTTACTCTCCCGCATGCAGTGAAGCATGGTGAGGCTGGGCATATCAAGTGGAAGCGCTTTAAACTCTCCCTTGCTGGAAGCGGAGCAGAACAGCATACCGGAACACGGGCGATGCTTGGTTGAAGGAGGGATTGTAACCATCAACGAGGGCGATACAGGCAGGCAGAGGAGGGCATTAATTTTTTACAACAAAATTTATATCATTTTTTACGACCTATACAGTTTGCCTCGCGCTTCCGTTTCTTCGCACTTCCTCGGCCACGCTGCTGTTGTTTACCCCCTCGGCCTAAATAAAATGAGTTGAAAAGCTCACGCTACGATGAACGCTGAAGTTTGAAGCTTTTCACTAGCACACAGGCGCAGGGGGGAAGGGCAGAGCAGGCAGGCAGCACGGGGCGGCGTTGGGCGATAAAAAATGCCTCTCCTCGGTATTGAAAGTTTTTCCTTTGCTCGCTGTTTAATTCGGTTACGCTGCTCCCCGGCGGTGCCATTCTGCTAGTGATAATGATCTGCCATGGAAACCATCGTCTGCGCCGCAACCTGGGAATGCGGCGTTGGATGTGGTTGAATGTGGGGAAGAAGAGGGGGGGTTTTATGTTTATGCTGCATAACGACGCTGAAGCGAGCGAAACACGGTGCCCGGTGGCGCGAACGCGAGGATCTCGGGTGCGAGGACCGGGAGACTGGAGAAGAAGTCGTTAGTTTCGCGAGTAAGCTTGGGGTGAGGGCGAGAGTAAAAACGACGCCGTCGTTGTGTGGGCTATACACTCGCCTCACACAGTGGAACGGTGGAATCTGAGGGAAAGGCGGAGGGAAGGCATGGTTTAACCTAGATTGTTGTGAAACCGCTGTGGCGCTGAGCCATTTTCGCAACCATTGCCGCGGGGCAGGCTTTTCACTTTCCATAAGTTTTAATGTGCACCGGCGAGTGACATTTTCCAATTGTGCTTTGCGCTTTCCGTCCGTTTTTATTTCAATGTGCGCGAAACACTATCATAACGATGGAGCGAACCAGTTTTTTTAAATTTATTTTACCCATCAAACAGTTTATGCGCGATGGCCATCGACAGGCATGGACAGAGTAGTTTGTGGGCGCTTTTTTTGAAGTTATCCTAAATGCATTCCTTTCATTGCGTTTCCCGACCTTGAGGACTTAACGGCCCCTATGCTACTCCCGTTCATCCAGTTAAGGGGTCAAGTTTTATGCGAAGTTGCTGCAAGGTAATGAATTTCTGCAACTAACTGAACGCTATTAATTAGCGTCGTGTGTGCGGCTTGTCCCGCTCCGAGACAACTTTTTGGGCAATCAAATGCTTTCCCGACGGAGTAGATTGGCTCGACAAAGAGACACAAAAAACACAAAGACACTGCTGAGCTGAAAGTGTAATAGTTCAATTACAGAGTTTTCTTTTAATTCACCAACCACAAGGACCTGAGAGTTCCGTCTGCTTCTCGCGTTAGCACCACCGGCGTGTGTGTGTGTCAGCAAATCGAATTTATTACCACTATTACTCTCTCGCTCTCTCTCTCCCTCTCTCTGGAACTCCTCCCGCCGGGGACAATCGACCCGGAAGGCAATCGTTTTCATTACTCGCCACCGTGTGTTGCAGGCCGCTCCACCCCGTTTGTAGAGCCCCGTCCTTCTCAGGCGTCCTCGGTTGCGGAGGATTAAATGACCGAAAAAACTCGCCAATATTGTAAGTGATTACGTGCCCGGGCCGCCGGACGGTGGCAGCCCCGGAGTGTGGTAAAACTAATTGCCACCGGACGATAAAGTACCTTTCGCCGGGTACAGGCGGACAGGTTTGACGGGTTGCACGCGTGGGGGAAGCTGTGGCGGAGCAAAGTCGCCCGGTCCCTTTTTTGTTTGCTTCCCTTCCGCCTCGCAGCAGGTGTGCGCAATGGGTAATGTTGGTTTTAATTACGGTTGGATGCCGCGACCGGTTGGCGGGCGAGCCCCGCGTGCCGTAAACGCTCTCCCGGTCGCCGGTCCCAATGATTGACCTTCAGCCGCGAATCGTATTACACACACACACACACACACACAGGGTCAGGTCGTGTGATGAGCGTGACCGGTGTGGCCGGAGAGGACGCTGGCCACTGCCGAGGGCTCGTCGCTTGACTCGCTACACAGCTCGGCTACACAGCTTTTGCCGCCGGTAAAATGCCACGCTGCGGAAATGGTCGTCCCGAACGAACTATTAAGGTTAATGTTCCTGGTATCGATCGAATCGCACCCAGGGACGAGCCCCTTCGCTTGTTCTTCTTCTTATTTTTCTTCTTTTTTTAGACCAATTGCTCCCGGGCCGCCCCGGCACGAATACTGATTTGAGTAATTTTGTTTCGCTTATTTATTTATCACACCGAACTGAACAACTTCATTAGGAAGGAAAAGTCCGAGCGGAAAATGCGGATCATTAATTAAGGCAAAGAGAATATTTGATCATACGCCGAAGCGTTACCCGAACCGGGTCAGCAGAATAAGCGGAGTGGGAGAGCGATGTTTGCTGTTGCCTGCTTGGGAAAATTGGGCAGGAGTTTTAATGCAGACGAATAATTTGCTTTCGTGCTGGATGAAACAAGCGGTTGGACCCGATTGTACACATTAAATATGCTCTAGCAGTGCACCATGCTTTCAAAAATACGACTTAAACGGTAAATGCCAGTAAATATCAATAAAAAGTACAATAATGCTCGGCAAGCTAAGAAAGGCCCTATTAAAGCATAAATATTCCTTTAACAGCCATTCGTAGTAGGCGAAAACACACCGTGGATAATTATGCTTTTCTACAGCACTTACACACACACACACACCAACAACACTCATACAACATTGTTGACAACAAAACGGTCCTCGTTAGCGTGTGTTTAAGTGCAATTCAATGAGGTGACCAACGAAGTGTGCGCTAATTGTTTCTCATTTGTATGCCGTAGCATACACACGCGCGGACGCGCGGCGCTATGACTCCGAAACACAAAAAAGAAGAACAAAATCTCTCTTCCACCAACCCTCTCGCTTTCCACTCCTCCCGCTTCATGTTAATTACGCAATGCAGCTTAGCGGGCAGGTAAATGTGGCAGTATCACTTATCCTTGCTCTTTATCTTCCGGGCGATGTATGTCTACCCCTCTGGGCGACACGCTGCATCTTAAGCCCGGTACACGTAGTGCCGTTGTGCGGTAGGAGCATAGCGTGCCGTGATGCAATTTATGTACCACAACCACCACCCTAACTGCCAGCACTCGATAGGCGAACAACACAGCCACAAACCCGCCTGTATCGTTTCTCGAGCGCGCGCGCAAAAGGATCGTTTTCAAGGATAGTGAAACTACATATTAACACCTTGCGTCGCATCGTTCGGAGGGTGCTCTAGTGTGTGTGTGTGTGTGTGATTTGGTTTCCTGCAGGCGAGCTGACATTGAAATACGGCATTAAAGCAGCAAGCTGGCCGGGTATTAGCAGTGTTGTTTATTCCGGACTGCGGAATTGTCGGAAATGGCACGCTTTGCTAAAACAAACCACATCGCATGGCACATCCATATCCGGGCGACCTTCGGTCGTGCTTTGTTGCTGTGCGATTCAATAGACACTTTTCGGTGAGAGACAGGAGGGAAAGGCACCGGGCATTGGTAGGCTTTTTGTTTCGTTTGACTTTAATTCGCTCAAATTTCCATTTCATTGGTATGGCTGACTTTGCTAAAAGAGTGACAAACAAAACAAAACCCAAACCCGCGCCCGAATCAATTGACAGTTGGCAGCTCGAATGGGCGTTGTGTGGTTAAAATATCCGCCCTATCGGTCCCGTGGTGGTTGATTATAACTTATCAAGTGTGTGTGTGTGTGTGTCTGTGTGATATGTAGTTGCAATTATAAATGTTTTCATTATGCAAATTTGTACGCCGCGGCCAACGAAAAGCCGCAGCAACGTGTGTGCCGCCCAGCAATAGTGTTGCAGTGCGTTGCAACCTGGAGCCCCTTCACCTGTTTCGCCCTGTCACCTGCGGGTGAACAAAAACAAATTGTCATGTAAATGCTGGGTAATTTAAAAGCAATCAGCAGCGCACAGCCAGCGCGGGGAGTGGCAAAGGAAAGCGGAACGTTCAATTTTCAAATATCTTTAAATGCTCAGCAGCCACCCATGTTGCCCTCTCGCTGTCCGCTGTGCTGGTAGTGTGTGTGTCGCTGTCGCTGGTTTTGTTTTGACTGCTTTTGGAATCGCTGGCAAACCGAACGCGACACCGCCGGACACCACAATGTCTGCAAATGAGCGCGAGAGTACGAATCGATCGCATTGCTGCGGCGCACCACTCGACGCGGACTTTGTGTTATCCTTGCAGCGCAGGAGTGTTGCCGCGCGGCGGGCACGGGGGTTAATGCTGCCGGCCCCGCGAACATGTGTCGCATTTAATTAAGCGGTACCCGGTATGGGAAATTAAAATAAATAACTTCTTTGTTTTTTGTTCCGTGTGTAAACACGCGTGCGAAATTATGCTTCCAGTGCAGCTGCTGCTGCTGCTGCCGCCGCCATTCTGTACTGCGGGCGAATGGAAACGTACGGTGGCGCAAATGGGCCGTGTGTGTGTGCCAATGGGCTTAATTGAGTTGAAAAGCATGCAATACGGCAGCACACTCCAATGCAGCAAGGGGCGAATGGATCGGAAACGCTCGATAGATGATGGAAAGATTACCCGGCTTTGGAAATGAAACGAAATATCCCGTGTTTTTCCATATTTAAACAACGAATAACGCCATAACTCCTTGTTAAACTGCTTGTGACAATAAATCCACCCTTATTTTGTGCTGTGTCTTTGTGCTACACAAAACGGTATACTGTTTGCGTCAAGGCCACAGTCACCTTGAATTTATGCGCCCCGGCAAACGCTTTACTGGAGTGGCAGTAAAATCCCTCTCCCCGCCCAAACTCACACCCTGCACAAAATTGCACCAGAAGTAAATCTAACACGTGAGACGATCTCCGATTCGTGTACGGCCCGGTTACAAAGTCCACCCGGCCCACCCACCGCCCCTATCCATCGGGCATGCGGTAATGGTGCAATCGCAGAAAAATGTTTGCACCGTGGTCGCGCTTCTGCGGTGTAAATCCATCTAAAGCACTTCCAGCGCCACAGCACGAGCCTCATTCGAACTGCATTTGGTCGGTTGCGCTGGCGATGTTACTTTCTTTGCCGTTCCCACAGTGTTGGCCTCCTTATGACCCGAAAGTCGAACACAATTGTCATCGCAGTGCCAGGGTGATGGTGACGGGTGGTGACGGGGTGGTCTGCATCACTGCATCACTTCCACTGCATCGGCAGGAGCAGTCCGGTCGGTCGGTCGGTCTCTGACCTGACCTCGAACTACACCGAAGCCGAATGTTGCATATAAATCACCAGTTTAGAGGCGAATGGTTGCTGGACGGGGGTGGGGAGAGGGGGGGCATACAACAAAGGGGAAAATAAAACTCAAGCCCCTGCTCAAGCACGAAACAGCGAAACGATTTTCTATTCTCGTTTGCAAAGCATGCGCCCGTGTGCAGCAGGTTTTTTGGATTTTACTGGTTTTCTGGTGTTGTGCACGAGAGCACGAGCATTTGTTTTTTCGCATTTTTCCTTTTTTTTCCTTCCCCCCCCCCCTCTCTCTCTCTCTCTCTCTCTCTCTCTCTCTCTGTGCTGGTGTTGGTTACGGTCAAGTATGACCGGGACAAGGTTACGGGTAAAACGGTAGTGTTTCAACCTCTCGGTAGCAATACAGACAACGAACGACGAACGATGCAGCTGCGGGTGTGGTGTTGGAGAGTGAATTTAGCATAAAAAATGCGATGGTTAGGGTTCTTTTTCGGGGGTTTAGAGCGGGGGTGGCGAGCGTTTCGATTCGCTTCTATTCTTCTGTTCACCTCATTCCGCCTGGGGTGCATGCGCTTGTGGGATATCTTTATTTCGCTGCCCCATCCCCTGCTCGAGAAACGATTCCAGTTTTGGGGATGAAGAACACAGAGAAAAGTATAAATAGATGCCGCTGCACAAATGTCACACAGGTGATTTCTTGACGACTAGCTTGTGTGTCGGATTCTGTTTTTTTGCAACTAAACAGCTCGTTGCAGCATTATTCTAAGCGAGAAGCAATCGTACGAAGAAATGGAATGCGTTCTCGCTTGGTGTTGGATTAAATCTTTTGTTACTAAATAGACAATTATTTTGGCAGTACCAGAGGCATGGTTTGTGTTGAACAAATACAGGAATTACATATTCAAAATAGTGGTGTGCTCTCGGGTTGCGACCCCGAATATTGCTAGTTCTATTCAGACTCCGCCAAAATCGGAACTATTAGCTCCGGAGTCATCTTGAGCTGGCGTCGGATCGGAATCGTTTGGAGTCGTGCGGAGTTAGAGTCGAAGTCGTCCGGAGTCGGATATTTTGGGGTCGGAGTCGTCCTGAGTTGGAGTCATTCATAGTCGGAGTCGTCCGGAGTCTTCCGGATTTATTCAGGGTAGCCTGGAGTCGTCTAGAGTCATCCGGAGTCGTCTGGAGTTGTCCGGAGTCGATCGGAGTCAACCGGAGCCGTTCTTTGCAATGTGCTTGTGATCAGGCATTTCATTTCGTTTTGTTTTGTTGTCTTTCACTTTGCGCATGCAATGCGTATACAGGTCTTTGTTTCGAAAGACCTGTATACGCGTCCGACTACGGACGACTTGGACTCCGAGCGACTCTGGACGTCTCCGGATGACACCAGACGACTCCGACTCCGTACGACTCCGGGCGACTCCAGAAGATACCGGATGGCTCCAGACGATTCTGAGGAACTCCAGACAATACTGAGCCAGAAAACCATATAATACTGAGCAACATTTATATCTCTTTTTCCAACATCTCTATTTGTATAACAACATTCAGCTTCATAACCTTCATCCATATTCCAAACGATGTCGAATATGTCCCCAACTCCGGAAAACGACTACAAATCGTGTCTAATTGTTGTGTGCAAATCGTGAGCCCCTGCCCGTGCCCAGGAGTTCGGAAGCAGCGTGCCTGAAGCAAGTCTCAAGAGCCTAACGGCAATCATTACCTCATTTGCCTTTGCTGCTCGAGCTGAACAGCACTAATGACACAAACACTTGCACCATACCATGTGTGTCATTCATCTTCGCCGCCTCTTGCTGTTACACTTTGCACATGATATTGCCCTTCCGCTTGTCCCACGAGAGAAGGGAACCTCTTTTGGGAGCGCTTCAAATCGAGCTTTTCTTCCATGCCGCCCCCCCCATTTCTGCCCCTGTTTTATGCTTACTTGAGTGCTTTTTTGTGCTCTCATCTCGACCTAGATCACATGCCCCCGCCCCGGGTATGCGGGTGTACTGTTTTCGAAGCAAGATGCAACCAGTTGGTCGCACTCAAGCCATCAACCACCCGATTCTTAGAAAATGATCCAAAGTGCCCACGAGCACGTACCCCGTCTGCATCTATTGTGGATGGATACACTTTACTTGCTGACATTGATGAGCAATTTTGATCCCGTTTTGCTAAAAAGGCATGCTGTCTATCTCAGAGGCACGCATTTGCACATGGTTGTGGTGTGGGTAGAATACAAATACAAAAACAATGTGCAAAAGATCAAGCAACTCGTTAACCTTAGCAACGAAAATCGCTCTACCGCGTTTTGCGATTTGCAGTACTCTTGAGATCTTTCCTCGCAAGCTCAAAAACACGAGTTTGTGCGCTACGCTTGCTTGATCCGCAGTTCAAACTTTCGAGTGCCTCTCGTTGAGTGGTACACTGTACAAAGGGTATAATTTTACAAGTGCACTCGGCCCGACGGTTGGAATGCAGCCGAGTGCACAAAAAACCCCCAGCTACAGGCCTGCACACGCCTGTTGCACTGGAAAATGTCGCCCTGTCGAGCCCTGGGACCACCTTCCGTAACAAAGCCTTATCCTAAAATGGGTCCCATTTTTTGCCAGTGTGCCATCAGAAAACACTCCGGCCCGGCTGCTCCTACCTTTTTCACGCCGAGCCCAACAACGTCGAGGAGAGTTGAAGTCTATGACCTGGAAAACACTCCTCTGCCACCGCTCACCTGAAACGAAACGGGCAGAAAAGGAATACGGAATGATGAATAAGATGACCGGGCGGGGGCAGCACAGTGAATGGTAGACGGTGGAATGTAAAGCTAAAGGAAAATAATTTAATTAGGCAGTCCCGCTCGTCGTCGAGAGCGATCACGTTTGCGGAATTAGGCTCTTCAAACTCTCCCCTCACTGGCACCTAGTTTTTCGGACCCAGCAGCAGCTTGTGGGAGCTTGTTGTTTGATCCATTTTTATTCATTCACTTTCAACCCATGTGGACTAGGGACGCGCGATGAGTATCACACTAATTGCCTGTCTTTCAAAATAAGAGAACCGCTGTGGAGGGAGAGCGAGGCTGGCCGGCGGGAAAGTTTGTTACTATTGAGGCGGAGGATGCTTTGAATGATGTGGCGCGGCAGCAGCAATGGTTCAGTTTTGGGCCATGATAAAATTAGAATCTCCAGCCGCGCTCGGCAGCTCCCGCCTGGAGGCTCTGGAAATGGCGTGAAACTACGTCATCGAGCCGATGCGAGCCGGTTAGTAACAGTAGCTGGCTGAAACACTAAACCCAACCGGTGCGGTGTATGGTGAACGAGCATATGAGAGCACTCGATTGAAAAAGTTTTCGGATGCTCTCTGCCTTCCACTGATTTCGTAAGCGATTACGGGGTACATTGGCTGTTGTGCTGTCAATGACGTCATTGCTTTAGTGTGTGGTACAGTGTGTTGGGACAAAAAAGCTGGGATAAAGTGCACGCTGAGTTTGTGTAGTAGAGCAATCTGCAAAACTATTGACATGGAAATGTATAAATAAACGAGAAAAAAATAAAATGTTGCAGGAAACTTCTTTCCCAGAACATCGCATCCTATAATTGCACCGTGTTTGAAAATAGCGTTCATTTGTGGCTTCATTAATACAAGCAATGGTTGATGCTAAGACCCGTCAATTGTCGATCGGATGGAGACGCCCGGTAGCTGACGGTTGGATGGCATTTTTCTCGGAATTTCGCAACTTTATCGACCCGCCTAGAGCGCTCTGACGTAGCTGTCCGGCAGATGAACGTTTCAATCCATCCTCACGCTCATTAGAGAATAGAAAATGCGAACCTGTGTCACACGTGCCGTGCTAACGTTCGTGCTAATTGGGTACACAATTTTCCAATGACGGACAAGGACACACTAGGCACTAGGATTGGAAAATCAATGAGTGTCATTGCCAGTGCCAAAATAACGGCCAAACTTGGGGATTATTGTTGCTGCTGTCTTGTTTGTCTTGTCTTTTCTCGCTTCCAAATCCAAATCTCATATCCCCAGCAATCGCGACACGAGTTTGAGTTTGAGTTTCGCAAGAACTGATCCCTTCACGTGCCGTCAGATTGAATAAGTAACTGATTTAATAGAAAGTACAGTCGAACGCAACAAAAAAGAGAGACACCCAACACAACACTACGCCGACCAACAAGAGCGGAAAATAAAACCAAATATTTGAAACAAAGCAACTCTCGAGACGGAAAACCGATCCGTGACCGGGAGGCATAATAAGGCCGGCGGCCGCCTGTTTTCCGCCAGTCAATATCTGGCTTTCGCAGCACGCAGAAACTTCATTGTGCGTATCATAGCTATCCTTTTTTTCTGCCCTTGACATGAAGGAACGCACACAATGAGGTGGAAGCAAAGGAACGTGACCACTTACGCAAAAAGGGAATTGTTTTGTCTGCGAGATTTTCATGAATGATTTTCTTCCCAGCAACTTTTGGGGCAGGGAGATGGAGGCACAGATTCTGAAGAATCCTTGAGAAACGAATACACTAGCCTTTATTTTCCTTGGCTCATGCTGGTTGGCATGCAAAATCACCCACCATTAAACGTTGGGCTGGTGTTCATTTCAGTTGCACGAGCATATCGGGCTATTCGTTTGTACGGTGTGGCGGAAGTCGAGAAACTTACATGAACATTCCTTATGTAAGGATTTCGCAATAATAACGGTCATCGTTCAGTTAAGAGAAGAAGAATCGTGAGTGGCGATTAATATAATCATTCAACTAGAAAACTTTCACTTTGCACCAACGGTTGGTTTGTATTTTTATTTAATTCTACTTCCTCTCTCTCTTGCAGCGTATATTGGATCAGCACAACAAAACTGCTGCAATATGCTGCTTTCTATTCCCCAAAGACGCACGTACACACAGACGAATATCGGAGGAAACGAATAAGGGATGTATTCACCGAGCGTGTACCAGCATTCAAAGGTCATAAAGTCACGGTACCGGAACTTTATTTGGAAAAAGAGACTGAAAATAGGGAAACGGAAAAATCGGTAGGCGCGTGTGTGTGTGTGTGTGTGTGAGCCGGCCCGTGCGGCGGGTGGGTGAGCTCACATTTGGCACAAATTCCTCCGATGCATGGTGCACGCACGTCACGCCCGAGAATATTGTACGGTGAGGAATGAATATTAGCAGCTCGTGCGAAACATGCATGATAAAGAAATCCCGCACCAGGTCCGCTCCACCCGTGCGCTACGTTTTCCGGACACGCACACACACACACACACACACACATCCGATGTGTTCCCCGCATGCCATCCGTTCTGCACCACCTGGACAAAAGCAGCACCAACACACACACACATGAGCAGCAACGGGTAGGAAAGGGCCAAATATGTCGATGTTGCTTCGATAAGCTTATTCCCGTACTTTTGTGGGTAGCTCTGCGAACGCCACGTGCAGCTTACGTGACGGTTGCTTTTGGGGTTTTGTAGTTGTTGTTGTTGTTGCTGTGGAAGCAGCTTGAATGCCAATGTCCTAGGAACAGGAAGCAAACGAGAAGCTGCAAGCTGTTGGCCGGGGGCTGTGCTGCTGGATAAGATTCGATTAAGACGGAACTAGTCAATGCGTGCGAGTTTCGTTGCGCCCGTCGAGCAGGAGCAAAAACCACAAAGGAGAGTGTGTAATATCAGTGCGCTGCGCAAAGGCAGCAGCAAGGATATGCAAATATATATGTTCGCTGCTTCACGTACGACGTGCAAGTATTTGCCGGGAACTCGCCGGGAAGATTGGATTTGCGCAAGTTGAAATTGAAAGGATTTGCAGTACATTTTCCGTTCCCCTTTTCGAAATGAAATCAAACAAACCGGACGGGGGTACGGTAGAAGAAGGAGAAAGGAAACGGGGGAAAATATGCACAAAGCAGATTAAATATTAAAGCACAGCAAACGTAAACTAGTCACGAGGGAACCACAACCACAGTCACAGATGTTCGAGATAGTGTGGTCACACTGTTCTGGGTACAGTGAGTAACCCTGTCGTAGTAGAAGGGTTTTCATTCCATCTAAGGATATCTACAGCTTTTTTAGCACATTTATTAAACTTTTCTTGCTCAGGGAAGTCGTCCAAATTCCAGACACAGGCACACCAAGCCAGAGAATGTGTCCTAACTTCACATTAAATAGCTCCTTGTTGTACACATTTTCGTTACGCGGTACGGTCACTTTTTCCGGCGTTAAGCAAGCCATCCATTTGCGCGCCAATGGGTCGCAGGTCCGTGACAGTACCTCATAATCACGGACAACTATTTATAGTGCGCGGCTACAAATGGGGTCTAAAAATACCACCACGCGTGGACCATTATTCGTCGGCAGCCACTGACGGTCAGCGACTGACGTATCGGGGACCTCCATTATCGTGCATTCTGATCTAGGGTTACTTTTCTTGATGGTGCGCCATCATTTCCATACTGTCACCTTCGGTCAACGCGGTACTGTCCGATAAGATCAAACATACCGTTCGCTTCAACGAAACCGCCGGGCATGACCAAACGCTTTCCACCAATGTGGACTCGGAACCGGAAACCATTGTCCGGTCCCGGTTTGGGTGATTACCGCTCACGGGACCTTAACGCTAATGTGCATCAGTTACGGTTCAATACGGTGGCGCCAAGGGGCAGTGCCACCAAATTGGAGTCACTTATTATTAGAGCCTTCTGTTTGGGTCGTATCGTATGTGTGTGTGTGTCTGGTTCTTATCAAAATCTCGTAGTTTATGTTACTTGTTTTTGATGGTTGAAAAAACAACCGACCCTTACTTTAAGGACCACTTGCTTATGAATTCAACGCAACCGCGACATCAGGGCCATGTTCCAGTTCCCGGACGGTACGGCGGTTAACGGACGGACGGTAGAGCCGGACGCAAAGTTTTGACGAGCCACTTCAGCTGCGATAAGTATCGCGTGTCTGCTTTTGATTAATTTATTTACACTCCGTGTAGTAATTGGAGGAAAAGCGAAACATTTAGTAGTAATTACCCTGGCAGGGCGTCACAATCGATTCGTACGCCGGGTTGTACGGGTTTGCGGGCTGTGCGGAATGTATGTATGTGAACGAGTGCAGCTGGTTAAGCATAACGTGTCTCGCACAGATCGTAAATCATCCATCATTAGTGTTTTGTAGTTTTTTGTTGTTGTGGTCCGCTGTTGCTGATTCGTTCGTTTTCCCTCTTCCCGCTCGTTTCTTCTCGGTGTAAAAACGAAGCGAACGAAAGAGCCGACAGAGAGCGGAATGGGAAAGGTAGTGCTGCCGCCTGTCACCGTTGCCATCATTTGCACTCGAGTGCGTTCTCGAGGACACGTCTTGAGCTTTTTTTTTTTCTTTTCAAACCGAACGCGATGCTTTAATGGGAATACTTCCGCATCCAGCGTGTGGTTCCGCATCCACCTCTTACGCAATACATTGGTCGATCCGATGCGGGGTGGGCGGCCAACAAACTCGATCGGCCCAACAGCCCACAGATACGATAAGTTTCTCGATAACGGAAAGAATACGAGTATAATCCGGGCGGATAATGCCGTTCGACTTCCGGGAAGTTGGGAGCTAGCTCCATAATTATAAAACTTTCACTATGCATAAACATGGTACAGTCCCTGCAAAGTTGGCGCTCCAGCACTGCCCTGCTTGAGGCGTAACATCAAGCGGATCCCCTTTGTTTTGCCATCGATTCGAGCCACCCACGGACGGAGGACACTCGATCCAGGCCGGCCTTTGTCAATTTCACACCGGCCGGCAGGAAAAAGCGGGGAATCCAACGCGTCGTGTCGGACGGCAGGCCTCGGCTGCACCGTGCCACCCCCTGAGCCGTGCCCTAAATGAGTGAATAATGGGCAGACGTCAGGGTCTTGTCAGAATGTGTCAAAAGTTTCTGATCGATCCAGATCCAGACCTTCGCCGGCCGCTCTCGTGCCGGTTCGGCTGGTTCTAATTGACAGGACGAAAAGTCAGTTGCCAAGCAGTGGCAACCCTGAAGTCACCGGCGACGGCCAGCAAGTGGACAAGTAACCCCCCACACGCACACACACACACACACAAATAAACCCAACCGAAGATGATGCTTCAATCACTTATCCCGTGGCGACCCCGTGGCGGACCGGGTCGTGAATGGAGTCATCCCGTCGATCTCCATCTGTCACACGCAATCACACTAAGGCTAAATGTCAAAGGTTGACATTTCCGCCAAGTGTCTAACCCGGGGTTTCGAGGACAAAATGGCCCGACAATGGCGTTGGCAATGCTGGTCGCCATTGGACCATCCATTCTGCTCACGAACTAATATACAATTGTGTATGTGTGTGTGTGTCCGTGTACTTTGCTGTGCCCTTTTATTCGCTTTTCCCATTGCATCTGCCAGAGGTCATGAACTGTTATGGCTTTCAGGAGTGTCATGGCCGTGGTCGTCGTGGGTTTGGGCTGCTGACCATCGGACCACCGTGCGCGTCCACCAGTGGCATCCGTAATTGAAAGCAATTCTCCATTGTGATCCGTTTTTATTGTTGTGCCCTGCCGCGTTCAGCGCGTTCTACCATTCGTACGTGTAAGACTGGGGCGACAAAAAGAAGTAGAAAATGCACGACAAAAAACATCCCGCCCCGGATGATGTGTGCTGCTTGCATTAAGCCCCCTTCCCATTGATGTGAGTGGGTAACACACTCATACCGGACACCCAATTTGATCCGTGATGGACGGTGGTCGCCTTTGGTTTGGTCGCCGGATGTGGACTTGGACGAAAGATGACGTACATGCTGTGATATTGTGTGTAGAGGTGTGTTTGTCTGTATGTTATATTGTGTGTGGAATGATGGCAAAGGTTTCGCATTCTATCGAGCGTCATTTGGGTTATTTCCTTCCCAACGTAAGTGAAGGCGAATGAAAGTGAGCAGCAATGAGACAATCGATCTGCAGCGAAATATAAAGAACGCTAGCATAAAGGGGTCTCCAATGTAACCTCTCCTGCGTAAGGAACGTGTAGATAGTCTTGCACAACTGCTATTTCTGTCCGTCGTTGTCGTATTCTGCAAATTTTGCCCTTCCACTAATGTGATCCTAACATTGAAGGATTAGGAAGCTCAAAGAAAACCCCCAACAATGAAAGATTAAAAAACAACCCCGTTGTAATTCTAAAATTTCAAATCGCTCTACATATTCTTTGTAAAAACGAAACATTTTTACATCGAAATCATCATTCAACTGCGATGGCCACTCGAAATAGGACGCCTTTGGTCGGAGCGAGCTGCGTTTGTCATCCGCCGTCAAACAAGAAACCTCGTTCGTTATGATATCGACCATTGTCGCTGGCCGATAACGACTCTCCATTCCGGTTTTCGTTTCGATAAACAAATATAAATGTGTATCGCAGTCAGGCCCATGTGCCACCCCACACCGCTCGGCAGGCACAACCGACAGGCCGTGTAAAAATGGCCGCTCTTTGCTGCCATTCAACCGTATGATGAGTTTATTCCGAATCCACCCGGCTAAGCCCATCCGGCCTTCGAAACCCTGCCGGCGTCCACACGTTCAATCTGGTTTGGTTTATGGTTTGGTTCGATTTGTGCTTTTCCACTGACAGTCGATTTGTCGATTTTCTTGGGGGGTGTGGAAAAGCCATTTGTAGGATTTATTTTATCTCTACGCCGGCTTATTTCGGAGCGTGCAGAAAAAGGAGAGCAGCTTGGCCGCGTTTCGGCCTAGTGACATTTATTGTTCGGATATCAATGGATGAGATAATCATTGTTCGGGGTAGCCCAGTACGGGGGGGGGGGGGGAGGGTGTGGTTGTGTGTGTTTAAATGGGCAAACGATACGTCAAACCGTCGAAACCCGTCCCGGGCCCACGGTGCGAGCTGCTGAGCCACGGTCTTCGTTGACTTTACCTAGCCGGGACCTAGCCTTCTGGCAGCATGGAAGTTGGTTTGGTACAGGTCTACCGGCTCGTTACTCAACACGAAGATGAAGTTCTCACCAGCCGCAGTACCAGCGCGGGTAGCGGTGTGCGGCGAAGCGATGGTATTATTTCGATTGTAAATTATTATTACCCCGGTCACGATTATTATCGTTTGGCACGAACCCAACAAACGGTCTCGGGCGGTACGGCGGAGCGGTGCGCTGTTGTATGCCGCATTGCACGGTTCCTTTACCCACCGGCACTCCACCATTTGCCGCCAGCAGCCGAGCTTTCTTTGGCGGGGGGCATTAACACCGGGCAAAACTTTGCACTTACTCGGGGAGCTAGTAGGCCAGCAGTTCCCTTTCATCGCTGCTGCGGCTGCTCCGGCAGTGAAGTGTTTTAAAACAAAATTAATTTAAATTAGTTTATTAACGATTCGCTGGCCGCCGTGTTCGGGTCGTGGCAGGGCCAAAGGATAGTGTAAAATGTTAAGCGAACGGATTTATTCGTGACTTATTGCATTCTGTGCAGCGCGGTGCCGAATCCAAACGGAACCCACTTTGACCCAGTTTAACCTGCCAAACTTTTGAGGAGGGTGGAGCAGTAGTGGTTGGCGCAGTAATTGTGCCCTGATTCGTGATGCAGCTTCGACTCGGAGGTGGAAAAGTTGGAAAGCAGCTTTCGGGGTAGTTTCATGAGTAAAGTGAATTAATTTGGCTGCATGAATTTTCCAGAGCAATCCAAAGAACGGTAACCTGGACCTGGTTAGTCGGTTCGGTTCCCGTTCATATTTTCATATTTTAATATTGCATTCTGGCTCGTGTGTAGGATCGTTCCGGTGAGTTCACCAGATTGTATTCTTAAATGATGTGTTTGGTCCAATTTTGCAATGAGTTTTTATCTTTTTTCCTATTCCAAAAGGGTTAAATTAAGGATTACTCAAAAACTACCTTCTAAAAAACATAATGCATTGTTTTCTCCTGATAAAAGAGCATTCCACAAAGTGACACATCGCCCAAATCATGTTGAAAATTCCACCTTTATCCTTTTGCTCGCTTTTCATCGAACGAGATCATCCACTCACTTAGCTACAATGTCACATGCAGCAGCACCTGCCACCTTTTGTTTCAGCGAACCGCGCACTCCGCCAGCACGAAAGTGTCGGTGTTGAGTCCCCCCCCCCCCCATGTCAGTTACAACACCGTAACGTGCGGCTCCAAATTGGTAAAGCAAAAGCGAAAATCCCATTGATAGCGTTTAGCGAAATCAAATCATCGATAGCATTACTTTTTTTTACTTTGTTCCCCTTTTTGTACACTCCGACCAGCAGGCCAGTCGGTCGGCCGAGATGTCCCGAGATACAGGCGCTCGTCAGCAGGCAAGGAGGCCGAAAGCGGGAAAGGAGTACACCACTGGAAGCTTTTCCTCTGCGCGAGCTGCAAAGCCTGTGCCTGTGAAAAAATCGATAAGCCGCAATACGGGTGTGTGCCGGGCTAGAGCAAAGGCAAACTTCATCCGCAGCCTCTGCTATCGTATCCCGATTACCAATGTACACACCATATTTCCTGCAGCCGCTTCCTGTCTTTCTCACACGCCTGCGTTCGCCGAATGCTGGTGCGGATATTATGATAGTCACAAAAAAACTCTCTCTCACACACACACACACACACAAACAAACTACTACTACCAAACCGAACAGAAATCATGCGCCCCCGGATACACCTAGAAATACTTTGGTGCGTCTCGGTGTTTTCGGTGTATTCCTGCTGCTTGCCGTCGGGTGCTTCAATATCTGTTACCACACAATTCCTAGTGAATCGGGCGCTCAACACCTTCCTCTCCACAGTCTGCAGCAAATTGAGAAAATTTGTCCGATCAAGCAAAGCGAACGGCAGGCAAGCGGCAAGCGGACTTAAAAAAGATAAAATCGAAACAAAAACATGATCCTTAACCCGGTGGCCCTCACTATTGACGGCTCTCCCGACACAAATGGACGGATGGTTGGACTCGTTGTCTTTGGCAGTTTTCGTTCCCCTGCCACTCGGAACTACTGCGAAGAAGAAGCGGATTCCATTATTGTGCTTCCCTTTTTTTTTGCTATTTTCTAAACGATTACGCTTTCCAGTTCGCTTCGCTCCAATCCAAACAATCGGGGCTTGAGTTTTGCTCAGTCTTGCAGACAAATTTGGAACCTGTACGTGTGTCTGTTTATGCCCCGCCTCCCCTCTCCCTGCCGGAGATGCTAGTGAGGTGTGTAGTGCTGCAGTGTGCCTGCCCGGTATTCCCCTCTCCCGTCCAACCCTCCCCCGGTCCAAACACTGCGCTCTTTCTTAAGCCCAGTTTAATGCCACCATTTTCCCGTGCGCTCACATTCATCGATCCGTTCGGCGGTACGGCGGTGTATGCAGCAGTAACCTTCCTTCCACTCTGCAAATCTGCACCACCGTGAGCGTGTGTGTGTGTGTGAGCGAGTGCGAGAAAGCAAAAGAGAAAGAGAGTGAGTGAGAGAGAGACAAGCGGTCGCTGGTAAGGCAACACCGGGGACAAGGTAAACAGTTTAAAAGCTTTCTGCAATAGCTTGTCACACCTGTCTTTTGTTGGGGCTTAAGTCAACTTCGAGCTTTCGGTGCCTCACGGGCACCAGATCGACACACACACATACACACAGAGACGAGGTAAGGGCATTGGGGACACTTGGGACGCCTTCTGCACCTTCCACCCAACACTACGCTTGCTAGGATCGCGGGCCGCATTCTGAACGCCGTGCACGCCGACAACCAAGGACAACCGACAACCTTCGTTTCCCAGGGGATGATATACTGTTACACACACACACACTCCTCCATACCCTTCCCTACCTTTCCTGCTTCCTTCGACCGGTTGCGAAAACTTTCGCATACCTTTTGCTGCTTACCGAGCCGGCACCAAAGCCCCTGTGCGGCGATAAAGCCCAACCGCGCACTGAAACGAGTAATGAGGGTTGTGCGAGAGATTGTGCCATAAGGGGTGCGTGCTGGAGGGTGGATCAAAAGAGACAGAAAGAACCAGCGAAAGATTCGCACTTTCGCACATGTAGTGTGGAAGAACGAGGGGAAACGAAAAGAAAACCGCGCGAAAACGCATGAAGAAGCAGAGGGGAAAAAACAGAAAGAAACACTGCAAAACTTCCCGGGTAAGGAAGGGTTACTACCACCGACCGGGAAGGATCGGTTCTGAGGCAAAGCGGGGAAGGCTGCCATTGGAGGGAAGAGGGCAATGTGGAGGGATGTGCTTTAGCGCGCACGCCATCACTTGATTTACGCAGCAAATTCAATTTAATTTGCAATAAATTTTCTCCAACCGCTTTTGTGCGTCAGTGTGTGTGTGTGTGTGTGTGTGTGTGTGTTTGAACGTGTGCTTGTATGCTTTCTGTGTATCTTCTGGTGCTTTATTTTCGTTTGTCCGCATTTGCCAACCAACCGTTCTTCTTCTTCCCTTTGTTTTCTTTCGCTTGCCTCATTTTTCCGCTCACTTTTGTGCGTGAGTGTGTGTGAGTTATTGTGCGAGTGTGTGAGAGCGTGTGTGTGTTATTCTTTGCTACTTATTTTGTTTAACGCCAGGAGAAGCGTTGCTCTCCGTTCAGACGCTGGCAGACTTTCTCTGTGTTTGTCCCCGCAGCGTGTGTGTGTGTGTGTGTGGGTGTGCTGTTTTACCGCTAAAAGTTTTATTTATTTTCTACAGCCACCGTTTCCTGCCACAATGTCGCTTTTGCCGGATTGATGTGCGCTTTTCCCGTGTATTCCGCGCGCCCGTGTTCGGATTCGGTGGGGTAGTAAACGGTTTGCACCTTTTGTTTAACCAGCGGCTGGGTAACGTAGACCCTTTTAGCAAGCATTCAAGTTTTACGACACATTTTGGGAATTTTGAGCAACGAAACATGAGCTGTTAGGCTACGCTAGAATAACACTCTTATCGGAAGCGGTTTTAAGCATTTGCATACGTTTAGGAGTATATTAAAAAATAGGGTTAATTTACATAGATATGATGTTGTGATGGCTTGAAGTTGATAGATTTTATCTAAACGAAGTAAATTTCTTCAAATCTGCTTTGAAACGTTTGTAGTGTGACGATAAATAGTTACTTCATCGCACTTTTATCGTCGAATACAACATAGATCACACTGTAAGACGTCGATTGAAGGTGAACCAACACAAAGGTGATATTTTACAAAACAAAGAACTAATAGCCCAGCCCACAAAGCGCAATACAAAGCGAAACATCTTATCTTGACCACGGTGGTATTCGCAATTCGCAATTGGTCGCTGCGATTGTTCAACGTAGGCTAGCGACGATCAGAACTTCGAACGCTTTCGCACACCTGCAAACCCACCAGCCCTTGTGGACAGATTAATGAGCACCTTGAGCGCCTTGAGCCTGAACTACACGGCCGACCTGGTTTCGTTTACCTCAGATTACCAGAGTCGAGCGGAACAAAAGCTCCTGCGGGTTCGTAAGGAAAAAAACACACACAAACACATACTTACACATACCGACAGTGTGAAATCCTTTGCAAAAGAGAATGCGAGTAGAAATACAGCAAAATACACCCAGAGCCTTTACCAAATGGATTGACTGTGGTGGTACGATTAGCTGTCGTTGTTGTAGTCCTCCGGTGTCGATTCGAAGGATTTCCCTCCCTGTCGGTCTCCCCCCTCATATTTGCTTGTTTAATGCCACACTACCACCGACAAGCAGACGACATCGCTTCGATTCCGTTCCGTAAGTCGCCCAAGACGAAGGTCAATTCAATTAATTTTATTGCTGGATCTAATCCGATTTGAGGGATCGGATTTGTCCCCGGTGGGGGTGTGTGTGGTGTGCTATCGGAGCGGTTTCTGTCCCGCCAAATGGTGCACGGCGCCCGGGTAGAAGAGGAACACCCACATCGGTGGAAAGTAGGGGACACAAAAATTCGTCTCTCCCCCCAAAAAAAAAACATGGCTTCCGCCGTCGATGGTCGAAAGGGACCAAATGTGGATTGGTGGAAAACACTTTCCACTGCTTCTTTCTTTAACAGCACTGTGCGTTTGTTTTTGATTGTGTGTGTGTCGCAAACTCGGAAGAGCCTACTAGGGGTCAGTTGGCTTTGATTAATCTTAGCTTTTCGAGCAGGAGGGGTGGGAAGCCGGGAGTGATGAAAACTCTTCGCCGAAAAAGCACGTGTCTTGCACGGCTTATACGTGTTCAAGGTTATTGAAAAGTCAAAGTCGTGCTCGTGATACAGCTATTCTTTCTTCCCCCTCCCGGAGAAAGCGCCACTTTTTGCTGTTGTTGTTTTAGTCACGAACCTTAACACGGGATCAGTGTGTTAGAGGACCGGCGCCACACCGTTTGGATTCGGAAATAGAAATGGCCAAAAAGGGAAGCTCGAATTGAAACTGATTTTTCCTGACTACTCACGAACTGTTTTGCTTTTATGTTTTAAATGCAATCGTATAAGAAAAAAAACGAATGAGACGAGGAAGGAGCAGCATGAGGGAGAAGGATACAAAAAGCTATGATTGTGTTATTATTTTCCCTCGCCACTGCCAAGGTCGTATCTAAAACATATGATTTACGAAGGTCATTCCGCTCCGCCCCCCCTCCAGAAGGCTCGCGTCCACTGGTAGCGTGAAGAAAGGCACACTGAGCATGAAGCAGACTGTGGAAATGGCGACTATTGGAGGCTTAAGTTACTAACTTAACCAAAGAAACAATTCATTCGCGAGTTGTGAAAATATTTTCATCGAAACTTTTCATCTTTGGTCAATATTTTTGTTTGACTTTATGTCCCAAAGTATCTCGTTATGTTGCCTTTTGCGCGTATGGTCGCTTTATGATCGTCCTTTTGTCCATTGTGCGCTCTCTTCCATTCGTGCCGTTTGCGTGTCGCACTCGGTTCGTTTGTTTTCACGTCACTCAAAGGAACCACTGGTAGTGGGCTCGTGCTCTACCCGTATTTAAACCCCCTAGTCTCCCTCCCCTCAAGTACCTCAGACGCCGAGTGACGAACACTATCGTGCCGGAATGGGTTGGAAATTTTATAACATCTAGCGTGTCATAATTCATTTTGTTCCAAATGCTAATCAGCGAACGAAACCATTTAACGAACCGCCGGGGGAGCTGACGTCTTCTGCCGGGCAGCTAGAGACAGCAACCAGCAACCCGGTGACCCGGACGACACGATGATAAATGGATGGAAGGGGCTGGCGGAGGAGGCCCGTGTCAGCTACGCGGCTAAAAGGACACACTCACTGGTGACGAGAGAAATCAATTCCCTTAAACGCTTTCACCCCTAGCCGGCATGGTGGAGGTGGCCGCGTAAGAATGGCCATTACACACACACACACACACACACCCCCATACCCGGTGGGACTTGAGTGAAACCGATGTGTTAGATGACCGGGGTGATAAGTACGGAATGTGATTTATGTGGCTTTTATGGGCACGTTTATGGACACTTATCGGTTGTAATTTTCAGAAACACACTCACTGCCCCGGGGCTGATTTCTCCACGGTATTGACAGTTTCGTTGGCGGTGGGCTGGCGTGCTGGGTGGTATTGGCTTATTTTATATTTCTGTCTGTCTTTCCGAAAGATAATGGGGAAGTTTTTATGGCACCAAATTCCAGCACGGTTTGTGTTTGTGTATCGTAGACAGCTTTGTCTTTATTGGGAATGAATAGACAATATTTTCGGCCTCAGCACAATTTTTCGATCGAAAAAATTCGATAGATCCGGCTGTCATTTTGGTGTCATTTGACACTCATTTCGCCGCCAAGGTGTTCATTTTACTGGTCTTTTTGAAAACTGGTATACCATGACACTCACGAGCAAAATGAACTATGCTACAAAGATTCGATCGTTCCGCTTTGTATGGGGCAAAATCCGCGACGCATTGAGCTGCGGAAATTATCGAATATCAAAAAATGCCATAAATCAAGGTTGATGTTTTTGAAAAACGTTATGTTAAAGCAAGTTGGTAAATCTTTTGGTTCTTTTTCAATATTTTGGGTGATAAAAAATTATTTATTAATTGTTTTAAAAAATGTTTACCTGGGGGGCCAACTTCATGTAGGGGTATAAAAGAAATAGTTATACTGTCAGTTTTACGTGAGCGCCTATCGAATTTTTTCGATCGAAAAATTGTGCTGAGGCCGTTTATGTAAACGAAACGGCGAATGGATACGCCTGATGCTTTGTAGTGAATGTCAGCGACCGGGCGTCTCCATTGGAAAACTGATTTACACGCAAATTATAGTTTAAGCTTATTTATTTCGCTTTTCGGTTACGAGATTCATGTTTGTGGTCAGTAAGGGGTTTGTCCTACTAATTAATGCTAAAGTTAATGAATCTTAACACAACCTGCTCGAGTTTTCTTGACACGGAAAGTACAAATAAACATAATTGTGTTTAAATATAATTGCCTGTGTCTCATGAGGTGCCTGTGTGAGTGGAGCCTGTGTCTCAACTATACTTTGCCAGTGTCGATCTTCAAATTTAAAATATTTTATACTTATGCCTTAATTTTCTGCCGAAATGGCCAAAAACATTGCCATAAGTCACGATTGTTTCTAAAGCCTCTTGGAAGAATTTTGAAAAGCTCTCGACCCGCTGCTTTGTTTTCAAGTACAGCAAACGCACTAACCAAAGAGTAAAGGTAAATGTGCGCTGAACTGAAGCAAACGCAATAATAAAGCAGATATTTGCTGGCACACGGGACATGAAAAATTCATCCTCTCGGCATTCCGCATCCCTCCACCACCCAGTGCGGCAAAATCCTCCATCCGCCGCTGTGCGCCCACAATTCTTGTCCCTTTATCCTATAGAACGGTTACTCGAGCTGCCCAAACACATACACACACATACACACCCCCAACGCAAACCGCCACTAATGCTTACGGAGGGGCTCATAAAAATGATTTCCGGCCTTGTGGCTGCCGGTGGGCTACTGGCAGACCTCCTTCTCCGCCTCCTTCTTCTCCTCCGTTCACCATGCGGAAAGACAGCATAGCTTCAAGCTCCGTATGTTGTTAGTGTGTGTGTGGGACTACTTCCCTTTACCGGTCCTATTTGTCCTAACATCTTTCGGTGCGGTTTTTTGCTTGTCCTGATTCCCGCAACCCAAAATGCAACCAACAGGGCTGTGGCCGCGGGCGATGTCCTATTTCTGGTGCAGTACAGTGATTTTGTTTGTGTGCGAGAGTCAAGAGCCGTGGTTTAGCGAGACAAGAAAAAGCACCTCAATTTGCCCCACCGTCGGTACGAAAGGTACGAAAAGCATATTTTCTGTGGATAAACTTACTTGCCCCGCCCTCAGGACGCCGTCCAGGTGCAGCTTTTCGATAAACTGATAAACGGAACTCCTGCTTCTATTTATACACATTGGCCATTGATGTCCTGCTGTTGCAGTGTATTTTGCTCTTGTATGAATGATGGAATGAATTGATTTTCAACAAGGATGCACAATCACGGGTATCTTTAGTTCACAACCAGGAAATGGAGTAATGGATTTATTTTACTCTTTGGTTATGCACGGGAAATGGCGCTGATGGCCCGGGCGTAGTGTTGTGCACAGCTGAGCTGTAAGCAACAAAAGCTTTTCTGCATGATATTTCCTTTTCTCATTTACTGTTGCAACTGCATCCTCGCGACGTGGGGCATGCAGATGCAAACATTTTCCAATTCGTTTGCCATCGAGCGACCACGCAGAAAGCTCCTGCCGGGGAAAATACGTTTACAGCAGTTAGCAAATGGCAGAAGATCGATAATAATCTGGCCGGCATGCAGCATGATACACTCGTTCCAAGCTTCAACAAATGGGGATTTCAATGTTGGTGCATCCGTGGCGCTTTGTTTGTCAATGAATGGCATACGGAGGATGTTGAGAAAAATACGCGTTTCAGTTCCATTACGTTGATGAAATGCCGCAGGCAGCTAGTCTGTGTGGCGTTATATCATTATAAGCATGTCAACGCAGGTGTGGAAGGTGGATAACATTTTTCTTGTTTTTTTCCCTCTGATTGGATAACAATGTAATTTAGTTAATATAATGTTTTCGAGAGATCCTTCGCCGTGTTCTGTTTCAACGAAATCAGACGTTAAACGTTAAGCAGAGCCGTTCCACCGTTTTCAAATCACTCAAACAGCCCTCAGCCATCTCTACCCTAATTCCAAGCCTGTCAACTCCCAAGCGAATGCTGCACAAAAATCGAATTGCTTCAATTTTTTAAATGACCTTCTTCCAAACGCACCTGCCGCCCTCGCCCCTTCCCCTCTTCCTATTCTGTACAGCACCAGAACCGCTGAATCATGCTGCCTCGAGAGCAATTTAACAAATTTTATTACTTCCATTATTATCCGGGGCCTATTTTTTTGTCCGTTCGGTGCGTATTTGCTTTATCTTTGCGCCGCCCGACGTGCGCACTCGGCGCTACCATGCCTCCGTCGCACGGCCAATCTGCTGACCTGGCCCGAAATTGGTCTGACTTTGACTGTCGACTGGCGCACAGCACAGCAAAGCGCAAAACCAAAAAAGGCAAACAAAATGCTGCCCCACGCAGAAAATTATGCACACAAAATATAGCAGCAGCTTCTCTGCCACTCTGCCATGCTTTCCGAAATTGGGTCTCTGCTGGGACTCCCGATTGCCTCCAGACACAAAAAATGGGCAAAAACAACTGCCAGCGAAAAAGGAAACGCGATGGAGAGGGGGGGTAGGGGGGAAAGAAAAACAAACCACGCACACCACGCAACAGCAACAACAGGAGCAGCAAAAAAGCCCCTCCAAAAGCGTACAGCCGCCGAATGATGATTGAGAAAAATCCCTCCGCGCGTAAGATAAGTGCGCGTTTCAGTTTTACATTCGCTTTCATTTTCCTTCGCTCTCGGGGGCTCCGTTTTTTTTCTCGGGGCGCAACGATAACTTTTTGGCCTCGCTTCGGTAAGCCGCATCTTTATGGGGGCGGGAAAGGCGCATGGTTGTACCGTGCCGTGTGCAAGACAACGGTAGTACAAAGGCTGTAGAACAAAAAAAAACACACACACACACACACCACGACTACCGGAACCGACTCCGTTTCCCATCATTTGGAGCGTTCCATCAAGCTGCTGCCACCAAACACCAGCGCACCACTCACAGCGTGGAATGATATGGTGTCCAAGTGGTCCTACCTTGGCGTGAGTCGTCTTTTTCCTTCACCGCTCCGATGCGCTGTCGATGTTTGTGTGGTTTGGTTTTTGTTTTTCCCCCCCCCCCCAAACGATTCGTGCTGCAGGCGCAACGAAAAACCATTTTCTCGCCTGAAGGCTATTAGCAATTTCCACCCGCCAACTGGCTTGGGTGCGATGCCAAGCCCGTCATTTGATACTGAACGTACTCGCTTTCCGCTGCTCTGCTCGGTCAAGGTAGCTTTTCCATTTCATTGCTCACTCGATCGGAGCGAGAAAAGCAGAGAGAGAGAGAGGGAGAGAATTAAGATAGAAAGAGATGAAGGGCAAACAAGGGAGCAGAGAAAGAAAAAAACCCGATTGCAAGCAAAAAGTGGCAAAAATCTGCTACGTTTGCTCTTGCGTCTTCGCGTTGGGGCTGCCGAGGTCTTCCTTCCATCTTCCCTTCGCATGTGTAAGAGCATGTACTCGCGTTTGTACTGTACTGCCTGTGCTCTTCGAAATGAGGCTTAAAGTGTGTGGCGTACCGAATGGTTTGAATTTACGCCGAAAGAACGTCTCACATGGCCACACACGAGGAGAAGTAACGAAACAAAACAACTTCACTCGCACATACCGACACGCACATTGTTGGAAAGTAATCAAATGTTTGAGATGAAATTGTTTTACCACACCTTGGAGGAATGAACAAACAGTGTGTGTTTGTCTGCCGTGGTGGCGGGCCTGCGGTATGCTGGCAGGCGCAGACAAAGTTTTTATTATTTAAAATAAAAATGGATGTAATAATCCATATTATTCAATACGGAGAGTACGAAAGCTGTGAGCAATGCAATAACCATTTAACGCTTTGATGCTTTGTTGTTTTTACCTAACAAACTTTTGTTGCAGTTGAAATTCCTCAGGCAACAGTCTTGGTAGCAATTATACAGCACAAAAGTCATTTACACGCATTCTACCACGGTTCACAGTGAAAGCGACGGAGCGGCGTTGTACATTTTCCATTGGCATTTTCTCGCTTGTCTGCAACGCTGTGTCAGCTGTGTTCAAACGGGGCAGGGCTTGGAATTTGTAGTTAAATGTAGGAAAGAGTCACCAAAAATGCCATCTAGGCGTCTCGGCGGTAATAGAAATGTTTGCGCTAACAACCCCAAACACCCCGAACCGAATGGACTTCTCCCGGTCGAGTGAAGTCAGTCAAACCCGGGGGCTTGCCGTCTGGCTCGAACGGTTGGGCCTGGTATGCGCCACCACACACACAGTTACGCATTTCGTTTGTATTGGTGCATACGAAATGAGCATTCAGTGAAGTTTGGGTTTGACTTTCTTTCGCGTTGGAGCTAGCGTCGCCCGCCTGTTAGTGCCCAACGCGTGCTACGTTTTTGCTCGGCAGCGGAAGTGCTGACGCCGGGAGACACCGGGAGGTAGCTTTGTTTGTGATTAGTTCTCGTCAGCGGCAAATGGGCTTTCACTACTTCCCAGCTGGCTCTCCCTCTCCGCCACCAGTAAATTTTAGATTGTTCGTGCTTGACGTTCGTAACGTCTACTGTTCAAGCTTTTACTGCTTGCCGGCTACTATCTACCAAAGCAAAGGAGATGCCGCACCCCGCCTTTTCCGCCCAGGGAATGCGTCGGAACGAAACGGAAATATTTTCTCGTTATGTTTTAATCCAACCAGGATCGTAAATTTCCAGCCCTTGGGCATGGAGGGTGGAAGGGTTGGGTGGTGCTGATTGCGGACGGTGTCGACATTTTAATGCTGACTTTATTAAGGAAGCCCGTGCCCGGGAAGGAGAAGCAGAAGGTAAGGCATTTACCTTCAAAAAGCGCTCGGCTAGCTAACAAACACACAGCGTTCGCTACGGCACTGTTTCTCCTCGATCGTAATGCACTTGGTAATGGAAATATTTGCGATTCATTAACAGCGGGAGCAATGAACGCAGCAGCAGCAGCAGTAGCAGCATAACGAATCCACTCAGCATCGCTACAGACGAACGGGTAAGACAAGTCGTTTTAACTCGCTCGCAATGACACAGTTAGTTGGAGGGACCAAAAAAGGAAGAAGTGCTTCACGGCCATTAATTTCATACAAGATACATGTTTACTAATTATGAGCTGAGCGCAATACGATGATTTAAATTTACAAAATGAAATGTAAGAATAAAACCATAATGCCGGCAATATGCAGCAGTACCGCAAAGCAAAGCAGATGTGAAACCCAACCGGCAAGCACATGGAAGCTGGTTACATCCAGTGGTGTATCTTATTACGACCACATGCAAGATAAATCACACTGCTGCACACCAACAATGCCAGCAGTACGACTTCATCTGAGTAGATATTCCACACACGAACTATTCGTACAGAAGCGCTGCGCGTTTGGCTACAATGTTGCAGGCCGCAACACACCGATATTCCTGTGCAAATCCCTAGCTTCCATCCGTGGTGTGTCCCTTCATCCTGGGCCAGTATGCCGGCAACAATCTAGTCTGTTTCGATTACACCCCGCGATTCCCCGAGTCTCCCGGTGGACTCACATTCCCCAGCCAGGGACATTGCCGCCCCTGGGATCGTGTATCGTAAGCCAAGCAAGGGCGCTTTTCTTTTGCTACTATCATCTCGCCCGTGCCCCAGTTTTGTTTGTGTGTCCACTGATCGAAACATTTTCTACCAGTAATCCTCCACAGCGGTAGGAAATAAACAATACACCCGGGTGCGGGAGAACAACGTTGATCCCACTTCTCCTCCACCCGGGCCCTGAAACCTGCTGAAACCCACTGTGTGTGTGCGACGACAGTGGAGATTAAGTACGTGCAATAAATTTTTAATATTATTTCCACACATGGTGGACGGCGGGGGAAGCAGCGCAAGAAAAGCAAGCGTGCATGCGTTTCAGCCATCGGATGCTGTGGCCAACGGCAAAAAATGGCCGCCCTTCATGCATTGATCTTCCGCACTGTCGGGCGATGCTGGTAGAGCTTTTGCTCGTTCCAATTTTGCAGCCAGTGTGGCTGGCATACGTGCGAAAACGACTCGGTAGGTTTTTATTTCCTCCTGTAGGCCTCAATGACAACAGCAAATCCACCTCACCCACACACAGACACACGTTTGCACGGCTTAATCGAGTCGGGTTTTGTCCAGTGCCCGGGAGCGCGTGACATGCTTAGCGAAGGCATTGCTATCTTAAGTTCTGTTGGGCGCAGACGGGTTTCTTCCGATCCGACTGTGGCAGGCCATTAAGCGTGGCAATACCATTGCTGTGTGTTTTATTGATTTTAATATAAAAATAAACGATTCTTTTGAGCTGCTTGCAGCGGGAGCAGCAGTGTCGGTTTATGGTTTAAAGCGGGGAGGGCCCATACGTACCATTTGCATTGATAGTTATGTTTTCTGATGGAAATATCTTCGCAGTAACAACTCCACAGCGGAATCGCTATCGATTTAGCTCGAGATGTTTTTAAAGATGCTGTACAATGTTTGAGACATTATATTTAAATTCAAAGACAAGCTATTGAATTTAGAGCCGAACAATTGTTTGCTAAAACCAAAGAGCTTACCAATGCCATGCACAAATCAGTTCCGTTTCCTGCCAATCTTGTCAGCAATACGTTTGTATTGCATTCACAAAACTACAAAGCTTGGCAACAACCCATGGCACAATGTTACGATTGTCAATTCGGTCGAAACCTTCATGGCCTCTTCCAACTCCGCGCTCGCTTTACGATGTAGCTGCTGCTGCTGTGACAGACTCTCTTTGTGTGCGCCCTGAACAAGCAGTTTGTACAGTGGGTGACTGATGATTAAAAATTTAAACACTTCCAGTTCCTACGCGAGAAGTTCGCTTCCCGTTGCAACCTTGAACCGTGAGGAAACGGCCATACGGTGTGTGCGCCACCCATCCAGCCCAGCCCGGCTGCCTGCCCCTTGGTACACACACACACACTCGGGGTTGTTTGTTTGCTCGCTGGTTTATTTGTCTTCCGTACGTCCTTCTGCGTACGTGACTCCCGACAGACTCTTTCCGGTGCAGAGTGTGTGGAAGGCTCACAGACACACACACACACACACACACACACACACACACACACACACGCAAACAAAGCACGTAAGGCAGGAGCGTTGACGGGCTCGGCGTTAAAGTCTGGGCAGTGGGGTTTTTAAGAAAGCTCAAGCTCCATCCTGTCCACGTGGATGGCAACATGGAGCGAAAAGCGAAAGCGAAGTCGGAGGTGGGCGAAAACGATACAATACTTAAAAGTGAACTGTTTTCCCGCTGCAACCGCCGTTGGTTAAACATTTATCGTGCGGCGGCGGCGGCGGTGAAGATGACGGCGACGGGCGGGGCAGTCAAGTACTTAGTTTACGGAGCATTGGCCAGGGCAGCGGTGGGAGCTGTGCCTCAAGAAGCGGGCAAGCTTTGTAGCCATCGTTTCCGAGGCATTGTATCCACAGCACAAAGAGTTCCCGTTCTCCCGGTTCGTCGTCGCACCCTTGCACTCGAGGCTAATATTGGACCAGGACGGTAAGTGGACGCTTTAAAACCTTCACCGTTCCCCGCCTAACATCGTTCAGGAAGGAGAAATTAAACTCAACAACAACACACACACAGAGACACATGCAGATGGACCCGAATTGGCCATCCGAGCAGCAGCAGCAGGCCAATCCTTTTGGTCGTGCAGCCTAATTGCGTTGATGGCCCACACACACACACACACACACACACAGGCAGGTGGAAAAATGTGTTTCCCTTCGATCGATTATTCAAACCCAGTGTGCGCCCTCCCGTTTGAAGCATGTGGAATGATTTATTTAGCACCGCTTCGGCTATTTCTGGCACTTCCTTGCTGGCATGACGGTGTCGGTGTGGCGTGTTGGAGCGTGGCCGGTTTACCGGGACCCACCAGCATGCTGGGTGCGATGATGTGGCTGTGTAACGCTGTGTCAACAACGATGAGCGATGCATGTTTTTCCTTCCAATCGACCGCCCGGGGGACGGGACGGGGCGATTTTTCACGAACGTATCAGTATCCATCAGAGAGTCATTGTTCATCTGAGTGGCTCGTTACTTTTCGGTACAACGAAGCTAAAGCACACTCACGCGCGAATGGTTGGGCAGGGAAGGGGAAGTATTGAGACAGGGGAGTTGCAGCAAAAGGCAACTTTTTTAAGGCGAATTATTTCGCCGAAACTTTTACCATGATACATCAATTTTGATTGCCATTGGCTAATGTATTCGCAAGCAAATAAGCTTCTATTCATCCCTTAAGATCTGTGTCGCAATGAGGCATTAAGAAGAACAAGTTTCAAGGAATTTTCTGGGGAATTTCAAGAATTTATATTAAGTAATCATTAACTACTTAAATGACTCAAGTTGATTTTTGTTGCATTGTTAAACTTTCTTCAGAACTCACTAGTCAACATAAGGATGTTCGTTCAAAGGTTATTGGAATGGGTAGGACATTTAAACAATGGACAACTGCTACAAGATACAAGTGTGACGTTACTTACCTAAGTTTTTCCTATGATCCACTAGAACTATCCACTAGCGTTGCTCATCTACAGCAACTTGCTGCTCAAACCGTGCTGCTTCGTCGCAGGTTAATGCAGAATACACGGGACACGGGATACACCTTAACTACACGCACCGATTATAGTTTTGTTCACCGACAAACTACAAATTCCGCAGAGCGTAAACTTAACTCGCGCAATACACACCAACGCACACACAAAGCCACCGTGCGCCACGCCGAATTCGATACGGCCGAATGGATTTCTGTAAGTTGCGCTGTAACTTTTACACTTTGCAGCAACTTTCACCGTCAATGTTAGAGGTTTCACTCACAGCACAACAAATGGTGGCCAATTTCTGGCCGTACCGATACACACCGCACAGAACAATACCGCTGGAAAGCAAGAATAGAAAGTTTGCGAAACTCGTTCACTCGTGTACTTACGGCGGCTCTACCTTCTCGTCATCATCTGCCAGCGCACGGACTTTACGCGTGGCAACTTTACCCAATCCTTATCGCCCGCTCTTGGTCGCCCGCCCGTCTGGTCAAAGTGTACAAGGACAAATGGTTCGGGCTTCGTTCCGCGGTCCGCTGCGTTCTTTGAGCACTGCTTGAACTTGAACTTCTTGCCGACTTTTGTTCGCCAACTGTGCTGAAACAGCGAACCGTTGCAATGGCGATTTCGAATTCACAATTCTGTCCTATCGCCCTATCGCCATCCGGATCAACCTTTGCACAAAAGCTGCCCAAACACACTGTGCGAATCAACCGGAAGCAAACCCGTCAACCCGGTTCTGTGTGCACACTACGGCTCGCTAAAGGTCGCACAGTACGCAACGGTATCCGTTCCACTGGTCGACTGACTGAGAAAAGGACACCCGAAGTACGTACGGGTTTGACCCGCGCGGTGATACACACAGCATGACAATTATGCTCCCTCCCGTTTTCCGCTGCAAACACATTTTCTCCTGCTCAGAGAGAAGAGAGTCAGTCTCCTGTTCTCACAATTTGTTTGGCATTTTTCCCGCAGGCAGTAAAATCTGGCTCTCTCTCGTTCTCGTTTTTTCGGAAAAACTGATGGGGAAAACGTGCATACTGAGAGCGCGACGTGAAAGCGGGAATGAAACAGCGCTAGCGCGCGAACTCTCAGCGACGGAAAGGAGCTTTTACTACCGAGAGAAGCCAATCCTCTCTGCCCCGCACACCCCCCCCCCCCCCAACTTCTCCCACCCCTATTCTGGCAAGGCTAAAGCTGTGTTGTGTCTGTGTTGGTAACCGTGCCTTCTACGGACGAGGACGAGCCTTTTTGCAAAGCGGACACAGGCAGCGCACATGTGGTGAGAGCATTTTAGGAGCAGAAGAGGGAGAGGAAGGCGACGGGAGGAGTTCGTACCAACTTTTTGCGGAGCAAAGTTTTCCGAGTCGATGCCACCTTCACGTGTGAAGACGAAACCGTCTACGGAGCAACTACTGCAGTGAAGTTTTGCTTGCAGATGACGTGCCGCAACCTCTTGGACCTGGTGTACCATTTGCCACCAATTTCCATTAGGAGGGCCTCCTCCGCACGCGTCGTCTATCGGGGCAGCAGCATACTATTTTCCTGGAAAGTCGAGTGAAAGGTGTGTGTGTGCATGTGTGCCACCAACAAAACCAAACAGCTGGACTGTCCTCCCTTTCCGTCCTTGCATGTTCTCGCGCAACGCATCCACAGTTCATCGCGCAAGGACTTACCGTCAAGGACACGAGCCAGGGCCATTTCCTTCTTCCGACCGACCATTGCTGTGCAAAGCATTGTTTATGGCCAGCTCGAGATATTGAGCGCATAATTTTCGCTCCTGTAACTCATGCAGATGGGTGGACAAGGAGAATCGAAATAACAATCATCATCATCTTCAACGTCACCATCGTTTGCGGTGATTAGCAGGCAGCAGCAAAGGTAGAATGTACCTCCCAATACACTACGCACCGTCCAATCAAGACGGTCGGAGTGCTTCATTAGCCCGCTGGGAGTTGGTGGGCGCCGCCGTGCCTCTTAACACCGGAAAAAGCGGGGAGGCTGCGTAAAGGACCCTGTCGGGTTTGGGTCACCCACTGTGTGTGTTTGTGTGTGCAGTAGTACGCACACTATCAACCACTGATTGGTGGACCGCAGGACCGGCCACAGCAGACAATCGAAGACAGCCTGCAGCTTCGCCAATGCAGCGGTTCTGCTGCCGGTTTTGTTGACCGGGAACAAAGGCCAGCACGCCAGCAAAAGAGAGTCGGCCTTTAGAGAAAAAGTGAGCGAGACAAGAAGCAATGGAAAAGCGCTGGAATCTGCTTCCAGCGAAAGTGGAATTCTTTTCGGAAGGTTTCACAATACGCTTTCCCCCAGCGTCACGGTGTTCATAATGCGCCAGAATTACTGACTTTCGCTGCGTGTGTTTACTGTGGCCAGTTCTGCAATAACTTGGGGAAGAAAGCACAAACCGCACGACCTCTTTGCGCTCACAAGTACACTGCAGCAGCGCCAAGACGCAATAAAGCATCAGCAACTATTGTGTTCGGTTGTATCGTGTTTTTTTCTCAGCGTTTTGTATTACCATCGCACTTGTATCTCGTCCCAGCACTCCTTTTGCTCTCACCAACCTTCCAAAACGTGGCACACCGACACACACTCAGGCGACACTGCGACACTGTTGTGGAGGGGGGGGGGGGGGGGGAGTGGTTCCAAAGAGATTTTCCTCACTGACGCCTACCAGGGCACACAGATCTTCGATAATCTGGCAGAGCGATATCTCAGGCCACACAGGTAAGCACTAATCACACGCGTACAGAGCACTCGCAAACACCACAACCGCTTCGTAGCGAGTTCTATCTCATACTGGAAATGAACCAGCGTGCGACTCGGACTTGGGTTGCTCGGATGGAGAAGTAGCTACCATCGGGCGGAAAAACAATACCACCGCACACAGTCATCGTGTGTGTGTGCGTGTGCGTGTGCCATTCGGGTACTTGATGCAGAATTGCTCTGCTCTCTGCGTTCACTGTTGGTTCGCTGGCTATCTCACGAATTCAACTCCCCCTATTCTCTCAGACTCATGAGGACTGAACACTGGTACCCTTTGGAACCGGTACAGGAATGCAGCTACTTACTACACAAAGTGTCCTTATATTTTAATTCAACGTCCACCAAAGCTACTGGGCTCTAATGTAAACTAATAATGAAATTGTTTCGAATCTTTTGTCAGAAATTGGGAGGATCAAAACACGCTAACGTTATTGTGTATTGCCGAATGCAACTGTCTTCAAACTCGATAAGAATTAAACGAAACTTTGAATAAATTTGCAAACACCCAACCGAACCGAAGACTAGCCTGATGTTTATCGAATGCCGGGAGCATCCTAGCATCGTTTTCCCCGCACACAGTGGTGCACGCTTCGGGCATGGGGAAATTGACGCATGATCTTGTTATCCTGTTTTAGAAATGCGGCCTCTCTCTCTCGTGCTCTTTCGTATCACAGTGTGTATCATCAGTACACTGGAACTGAATTATCTCCCAATGTTTGGAGCACATTGCGAGAGCATTCCCAACCAAAGCATCAGCAATCGGTAAGATTCTTCCGATTGCCATTGCTCGGTTCGGTATGCTCCTGCAAGAGAGAATACATACAGTTTGGGGGGAAAAAAGAACACAACCATGACGTCATACGACCATAGCAATGACGTCATTCCGAGCATGGGCGAAATGTCTCTGTAGATAGTAAAAGTTTTTCGTGGTGTGTGTGTTTTTTTTTCTTAATTCATTATGATCCCCAGCGAGGAGGTAATGTCACTCGGGCTTTATGACCGTAGGCGCCAACAAAGCTTGTCTGAGTTGATTTATTTCTCACAAAAGGTTGGCAAAGATGCGGCAACAAAAACTCCTATGCTTTTCTTGCTTTTCTGTCTAAAACACACTACGCTTTAAGTAGCAGCACAGCACGCTGACCTATTGCTTGTCTTGGTGGGCCCGTCTGCTTTGATATCGACAACCCAGGTGCACACGCTTTACAATCGGTAGCCAAATCGAATCGATTGTCCAGTTGACCAGGTGCGACACGAGAGCCAAGCTTTACCAAAAGGGCTCGGGTTAATCTCGTCCAGCTTATCTCGACTCGATTCCACCATCACTCCCACCCTCGCTAAACTGGGCATCGGTCCTGCCCTAAATCGCACCCGCTCCGTGGACTCGAAAAACAAAAATGTCACCAAGCACATGATAAGAATGGTTGAATTATTCGAGCCGATAATGGTCTTCGAACCTATAAAGGGGACCTTCCGATGTTGGGGCTTATTTGTCCAACGTTCGAAGGAAAAGGTAGGTGTTGCAGCAAGTTTAGTGCTTTTGTAATTGTTAGTTTCAGAGTGTATTGTTGTTAGTTTCAGCTTTTAGCTCGAGCGACCAAACAAACACACATAAAATGCGTGCTGGATTGATTGTGGTAGCCTTGATGGCTCTGACGGCCAACGTCGGGGTGAAGGGTAAGTGCTAAAACGGCTCAGTGTATGCCCAAAGTGCCCAATTTCATGCCACATTGCGTTATATGCCTCTCTCTCCCTCTTCGCCAGAGGTCGCTGGACAGAACATCATTCTGGATGCGATCATGCGACGCATTCTGGAGAACTTGCGTGACCTGATGCGCACCGGAAACCCGGAAACCGGCATGCCTGTACTTGCACCTTACCATAATCCGGACCTGTTCATCAATGCCTCGTTCGGAGGTTTGCTTGAGTATGGGACACGATGAATGTGCATTTACTTGCAAAAAACGTACGCACTGAAACCAAATCTAACCCCTCTTCATAAAGGTTCGACGCACGCTTCACTCCAATGAACATTATCGGACTGGACACGTTCGTGGGCCGGCTGCAGGTCGATCTGGCGACGCTTCGCTTCCCTTTCGAGTTCCGTTTTGCTGAGATCAGTGCTAATGGATTCTACGATGCCAATGGCCGGCTGTGGGGTTTGATCCCGATCTTCGGTATCGGCGATTTCTCCGTGCGCCCACGCGATGTCGTAGCGACCGGCTTTGCCACCATCACCGACAACGGGCAGGGCTTCCTGAAGCTGTCCGACTTCTCGATCAGTCTGCAGATCGGTTCGCTCGAGAGCAACATTCAGGGACTGCTGCTCGGCGGCGATCTCTCGGATCTGCTGAACGCCGTCATTCAGGACATTGTACCGTCGGTGCTGCGTAACTTCCCCGACGGCATGACCAACCTGCTGAACGCGCTCGTCGTACCGATCGCAAACCGCTTCCTGGCCACCCGCACCATGGAGGACCTGATGGGTTTGCTGTTCCCGTAAATGATGCTGTGTGCTGTGGGCCGTGTTGGTTTCTGGATCGACTTTTGACCGTTGCGTAAAATAAATGTCAGCGAATTGCTAACGCGAATCGGTTCAATGGTGCTGGAACTCACTTTATCTTCACAATTTGAAGTTGCTATCTTCGTTTTGTGAGGGCGAATATTTCTTTGTTCAGCGCATTGTGCTCCGGTACTAATTCGGCTGTCTGCGGATTTAAAGCGCGACAGTGCTCTGATCACCGTTTCGAACTCGATAACAATCGTCTAGGGTAGAACTGATAAGATTATGGAGCAAAATATACAACAAAACAAACGTGTTGCGCCGGTGTATGGTTAAGAAGTTGGTGGAAACGATTTCTGAAATATCTTATCAAATCCCGATTAGAGAATGCAGGGTTTCTCTCCATATTATACTCACGCATTCCAGACAGCTGACAACTGTTGGCTAAGGTTTGATATCTTGGTTTTATCTATTTAAAAACAACGTTTATGCCAGCCATTCATTCGGAAATGCTCTCTGTAATACTTCTTACTCTGATCTGGAACACCCATAACATTCGAATTACTACCAGTGCAAAGAGCATCGTGTGAGTTATCACCATTGATCACCTTATGACCCCCACGGAAGCCCAATCAGTAGAACTTCGATAAGATACCAGAATGTAATATAAGATACGTTCGCCGATTCGATTGTTTACAGTCTTCAGTACAACTTTGGCCTATTCCAATTCCCATTCTGCAAGTGTAAAGTGTTGTTCAGCTTTCCAGATGAGTCGTTTCTTTGCTCTGGTGGCACTGTTCGTGGTCGCCAGCAATGCTGCCACTATACCACACCAGCCCTCGCGCCCGGAAGCACTGGCGCCTGAGCAACGTGCGACGCTTGACGAGGCGCTGGCTCAGCTGCTCGAGAATATCCGTGAGCTTTTGCGCACAGGTGACCCGGAACGCGGCATTCCCGTGATGGCTCCACTGCAGACTGATCGGCTTGATGTGGACTTAAGTTTGGGAGGATTGCTAGAGTAGGTGAGAAGCGCAGTGCGACACAGGGCAGCAACGTTGTAGACGCACCCCTATTTCAGCTTTACAGCCATTTTGCGCAATCTGTTTGTCGATGGATTGGATCGGTTCCAGGGCACACTGACACTGAACGTGATGCAGATGGAGTTCCGGTACGATTTCCTGTTCCCGGACGTGATCGCTCGCGGACACTACGATGCAAATGGTCGTCTCTTTGGTTTGATTCCGGTGTTCGGGCTGGGCAACTTCCATGTCGCTCCGCGCGATCTACGCATCCAGGGAACGGCTCTACTGCGTCAGCTGCCCTCCGGTTACCTGCACATGCCCGAACTGAAAGCCAACGTGCGGCTTGGTTCGCTGCAGGTAGGCTTAAGCTGCACACACAGACTCGCAGTTGCATACCGTTTAACCGTACACCTTTGTTTGTAGAATAACATCGAGGGAATGCTGCTCGGAGGAGAACTGTCCGATCTGCTCAACGTAGTCATTCAGGATCTGATTCCTTCGGTGCTTATCAACTTTGCTCCGGAAGTGACGGATATTATTTCACGCGTAGGCATACCTATCGCTGATTCTGTTCTCAACACTATGACGCTGGAAGATTTATTTGCACTGATCCCTATGCAACAATAGATCAGGATCGTGCATAGAAGCATTAAAGAAATAAATACTAGTTAAGACTTTATGTAAAACGGGAGCAATAACTACTACTGCAACTCAACGGTGGATGGGATTAGATATATCATTTATAAATAAATTGATTTTACGCAAATTCACTTTCCTTTGCATTAACTTTGTGTAACATCTGCCACGAGGGATCATTGGAACCATGAGGGATCGAAGTAGACTCTGAACCATTACTTCGTCCAGTTTAGAATGAAATTCAGTTGAATCTATTTAATTTTCAGAATGAGTCTTGTTACTGTGTTACGGATCATTGTGCTAATCACAACCATATCGTGGGCAGATTCTCTTGTTCCGCTTCCAGCAGGAAGTTCTCAACAAACACCTTTTCAGGTCAATAAGCTTACGCTAGAGTTTGTTGAAAAGTTTCGACAACAAATGGCTCGTGGATTTCCGCTCCTTGATCTACCCGTGCTGGCACCATTCACGTGGAAGGAACTTCATCTAAATGATTTTAATAACAACATACTCCGGTACGTACACGGTGAGTCTTTTCCATCCAACTATTTTATCGCTTCTGTCTTCTCCAACAGATTAAGCGCGAAGCTAAACGACGGCATCACACGCGGGCTGGATGTGTTCGATGTTACAGCACTAAATGTACAAATTTCAGACCGGAAGCTGGATTTCCAACTGACCTTTCCATCGCTCCAAACGAACGGACGTTATGTGGCAAAGGGTCAATTAGCTGGATTCGTGCCGTTCGATCGGTCGGGGAAATGTTCATTGCAGCTACGTGGTACGATTGCCTTTCGATACGTTTGCATCAAATTCGACTGATGTTCTGATGCTCTATCACATTCTTTTTAGGACTTACAATGCATGGCACTGTAGTGTTTGATCTTTGGAGAAGATATCTCTTCGTGCGTGATGTTAGAGTCTCGTTTGCAGTGAAATCTAGCCAGGTGGAGTTTGAAAATGTGATGCTACTACCATGGAACACCTTCCTGTTTAATCGGATAGTTTCGGGACAGATACCGGAGTATTTGCGCAGCAATCGCAATGCGATAGTGATGAAAATTCGAACCAAGATTCGATCAAAACTAAACGAAATACTGTGGAAATACGATGTACCGGATATTATTCGAATCATAAACGCAACCGTTTCCACAGGGTGAGGAGAACATTTGAATCAGTCGACGTAAGTTGCATACAATATACGCTCGTAAACAATTAAACTGTATGCAACCGTTGCGTTCAAGCTTCCCCAACTTGCATGATGTTTTGCACATTTAAACAGGGTTTCTAACATGGTTCAGCAAAACATTGATCTATTCTTATGTTCCTTTTCTACTCGACTTCGTAAGATCTAAAAACTTTTCTACAACCCAACTCAGCACGTGCATAGATCAGCGTTCCGGATTAACTTTTGCGTCTTCGATGCGATGTCAATGTCCAAATTCAGCAGGTGCACCTTCAAACCACGAACCTCCAGCACGCCTGATTAGATAGACGATGCTCCAAATCGGTCAACTCGAGAGCATTGTACCCAGCCCAAACGATTGACATTGACTAATTGATTAGGAGCATTTCAAAGGCTTACGTCGGCCAGCAAAGTTCCGGGGCTGTGTTTTTATTTGGGTTGCACTCCAGGTCGCCCGTTCGGACCGGGTGGTAGGTAAACTATTTGCCTTGGGCAGTCGAACGACTGGCCTCGGGTTGTAGTTCCATATCGTGCAATCCTTGAAATTGGGCTAAGTAAACTTATCGGTCAAGTTCGGCATGCTCGCACTTCAACGGCCACCATGTACATGTACACGGCTCCATCGGGAGCTCATGATAAGCGAAGCCCAACGCGCTGAAGTGGTCGAAGCAGTAGCTCGTTTTGGGGGACCGCTTCTCGTGCAAAGCTCCCGGAATGGTTCAAGATGTGAGCGGGATTATCCTGAAGCTTCGCTGATAGTAATGCACACTCGCTGGCACAGTATCCACACCGTGAAGTGCCCCTACCGAGAGCGGGTGGAATTTCTCGTGGGTTAAGTTTTGCAACCCCCTTTCGGGACTGCCGATAAAGAATCGACAGCATGATGATGGGGGAGTGTATTGGTGGTCTTGCGCGCAGTATTTAAACACTTCAGTCGCGACGGCAACCCATCAGAGATAGTTGTGTGGCGTTGCAAAGTGACACACAAAACGCCAACAGTGCGTTGTTGTTAAGTTTTAAAGTGCTATACAACCGTGCAATCGCTCGAGTTCTCGCGAGATGAAGATCTTGTTAGTTGTCGCCTGTAGCGTGCTGGTCGGCCTGGCCGGAGCACAACAATACCAGGATGAGGGGTTTCTTCTGCCTCAACCGCGGAATAATGCGCTGAACGAACTGATCATCAAGTTTCTGGAGGACTTCCGTCAGTCGATGGTTTGTCCCAATCCGGCTCTCGGCGTTCCCGTGCTGGCCCCATTTGAGCTAGAACATGTCGAAATGGAGCTGAAGGATAGGCTTATCCAGTGAGTATTTGTAATAGAATAATTTTAAGCAATCGATTGTAACGTGTACTTTCTACCTCGCAGATTCAAGGGAGAGCTTAACAAAGTGGTCGTTGATGGATTGAACGAGTTTGAAATCATAAAGATCGACGTCAAGCCACTTAAACTGCGAGTGGACTTTGAGCTCTTCTTCGGTGCGCTGCGTACCAAGGGAAAGTACAAGACGAAGCTGAAGCTAATCGGTGTGCTCCCTGTCAACCGTTTCGGCTCGTTCCGCTTCGATTTGAAAGGTAAGTGAATCGATTTTAATGCCCCACATTAGGTCAGCTGTTTTAACAATGCTTGTTCCTTTGTAGGTCTCACGGTGAAGGGCGGCGCTTCGGTTGCCATCAGTGGAGACAAGCTGCAGGTTCGCGATTTGGTCATCACCCCAACGCTCAAGTCGGTACGCTCGGATGTGAGGGGCATATTCTTGAATCCGGTGGCAAGCTTCGCCTTCAACCGCATGGTTGAGCTGGCTGTGCCCGGTCTGATCAACAACAATCAGCAGGCAATAACGCAGGTGATCGAGCAGCAGCTCAAACCGGCCATCAATGAAATGTTGGGCGACATTTCGCTACAGGATCTGATTGACATGATTACCAGTGGAGGCGAAGGTGGTCCGGTTACCTGTTAGAGTGCACCGGATAGGAGTAGCGACACCCCGTACCGTTTGCTGTGTGCTATATTTACCTAAATCGTATCGATTATTGTACTGATAGAGCAATCGCTTATCCAATTTGCAAAGGCTGTGTAGATGTATATTGCAAAAATTATAACCAATTGTAAATGGAAAATTAAAAGCAACGACTGTGTGCTTTCTGAAAAGAAATTCGCAATTTTAGCGTCATGAAACGTGATCAAACTGTCAATCTGTTGTTTCCATCGATCAATTTCTTCCATAATTACATAGCAACCGGTCACATTTACAGTGAATTGTTGCTTGCCTCACAAAACTTTCTGTTAGGCAAAGATCCACTTTTGCTTTCTATTGAAAAATTGGGCAGCAAGTTATCGGTAAAAACTAACTTCACATTGCACACTTTCTGGAAATGCTATTTCCATTCCGCAAACATTTCCTGCCATTTCGCCGGAACGGTTGGGCCGCCAGCCGGGCTTAGATGTTTCTGCGGAACAACGAGTTGGTTTCCATAATTGATTTCCTTACAATCCGCACCAAAAACCTCCAGAAGCCAGTAAATATTATTGCCATAGGTAGATTACCGGGGAAAGCTCAACAACTGGCTACCGCAAAATATCGGCTGCCTGGCAAATATTTAGCCCTGGGTTTCTTTTTTCTTCCTTTCTCTGGAGTGGCCTGCAACCGGAGGAATATATATTTTCAATTACGAAAAGAAAAGCTTCATGCCCGCTGCTCACTCTCGCCATTTACGCCCAACAATGTAAGGATCATCCGTTCAGTTCCGCTTAAAACCGTTCCACCGGTGTTGCGGTCCTTTTTTCTATATTCATCAGGACCGGGCATTGTTCGGTGTGAGCGGGCAGGGTTTGCGGGCTTACCAGCTGGGCCATGATGGCGATCTGCTGTTCCTGGAAGGATACGACCGAAGTGGTGTGATGCGTGTGTGCGGTGTGTGTGTGTGTGCGGTGGGTGATTGAAATGTAAAGTCCCCTTTGTCCTTGCGAGTTTGTGGCGATTGTTACAACCAGAGCCCTCAAACTGCTCGCACAGCAGAATTTCAGCGAAGCGACAAAAGCTCACCTTCTCCTCACAGCGGGTTCTCAAAAAGGACGAAGGTGGGAACGGTACAGGGCGGAGGAGAGAAAAAAACAAAAGACAAACCATAAAAGTGCAACAAAAGCAGGGCGCGTTTGCTAGCCATGCCCGAGGATACGGAATGATGGGGGGAGTGGATGAAAGCGGCTCTCGAAATAGAAGAGGCAACACAAGGTGCGAAATGTTGTTTAGCACATCGGACAACGACCGAAACCGGCAAAGGAAAGGCAAAAGGGCGGGGAAACGGGGGAAAAAAGTTTGTGTACATGTTTTTATAACTCAGCCAACGATCGCTGGAAACGCCCCGGAGAGGAGAGGCAATGCGTCACAATGTTCCCTTTTGTTGGTTTGCGGTACAACGTGGAGTGGTTGTTACGTTCGTTGTTTGCTTGTGTGCGTTCACTACATGGCCCGCATCATCATGTCATGTTCCGCTGGGTTCGGCTGTACTTAAGCAAACAAACATACGATCAACCGGAATTCGCACGAATTTAAAACACGCACCAATGCTGCCATCGATGGTAAAAACAAATGGTAAAAAGTAGCATCAAATGCGTGCACATACGTACAAAACATTAATAATGTGTGATACAAAGTAGGAAACGATTCACCATCGGTAGAAACAAAACCACTAGCTAAGCGCAATACATTCTCCCGCAGCCAAAGGACATCGCTAGAAAAGGTACCTTTTCCAGCAATGCATTTGTTGTTCGCATCAAACAAACCGGAACGGAGTGAAGAAGGTTGTGAAATAGAACTCAAACCTCCTCCTCCTCTAGGACAGGGTGCGTACATATTCCTAGAAGGATCAAGGATCAAGGAACGTTCAACGTTCGTTAGCGCCCCCGGTTGGTGCAGTTGCAGTGAAAGTTGCCTTCCATGCCATGCGTGTGCGGCGCTGCATCTCGGTGCGCTGTCCTTTTCGCTGTGCACACGAACTGGGCAAGAGGTATCGGAAGGTGCACTTACTTTAGAATTGGAAACGCTCTGTTTCCTGAGCATCATAACTTCATTTCAGCCCCTGGTTTGTGCTTAACACACACACTTTGCCGCTTCCCTCCATTGCCCGGATCGCTCTCCGGGTGTGACAGTCAGCTGCCTCGTTAGAAGCGCTCGGTGGGTCTAATCGCAGCGTGAGGATCTATTTAAAAAAGAATAACCCCGGTCGACCAGTTTAAACCTCAATCTCGTGCAAAGTCTTTACCCAGCAAAGCGACCAACGTAGAGCAGTTTGGGAAGAGTGTTTGCAGCAGAAGAAGGAAGTTAAATTTGGCGAATTCCTTCCGTTTGCTCGGCTATCAGTTCGCTTTGATCTCGTTGCTTTGGGCTCGTTTCGGGCGTTCCGAGAAGCTGCGGAATCGTAGCAAGAAACGAACGTAGCTGGTAGGATTGTGCTGTTATCGATTCCAGACATTTCTTCGCAAATTTTTGGGTTTCGTAAGCGTAATCCATGGGCTATTCCCGGGGCCTGTCGTAACCGGACATCTCTCTCGAATGCACAACCAGAAACCAAGAAAAGCCCTGAAGATGACAATATTCTGCGGCTCTGGCACAGTTGTTGAAAATAGTTGCAATGGAAATGTACAGTGCTGGAGTTTCCGGAAAAACTCTCCAGGAAACTATCGTCCCAGTACTAACGATTTCCAGGAAGCTCCAAGATGGTGCTTTACACGCTGTAGCTGTATCAAATATGGGGAACGTCTGCCGCATGTTTGCATTATTACGGCCATGATTTACGACCACACGATGAAGAGATCGGTAAGTAACACCCCGTGGTGTTGTTGTAGTGCAGCGGCGGATCACACTTTTCGGTTCACCTTCAGCCACCATCGACAGGAACTTGACCGTCCCAGCCCCAAACACGTCGCAGTGTTTTTGCTCTGTCCCAGTCTTTACTTTGTTTTGCTGACTCGGTAGATGCAGAACGCCGACTCGCACCCTCGCAACAGCACCCTTCACACCCTCGTTGCGGCTCCGATGTGGGTTTGTTCTGCGCATGCGATTTAGCGTGGCAGCGTCGTGCGAACCACCACAACCAGACGACCCTTGGTTGGAGGGGAGTGCATGGACCGCGCTGAAAGTTTATGTTTTCCATGAAATCTGCGCGCCAATCGATGACAACCGTACGGGCGGACGGAAGCAACCGAGCAGCGGAGGGATGGGTTTTTGTGTATTGCAAAATGAGATTTTTGATTCTCGTTGGACGGCACAAAATAAACAGTCGCTACATTTTAAGGGCACATCGATGTTACCGAACTGGAGCTCTTCGCTTCTTCAAAGAACACTCGCCTAACATTGTATCACTTTTTGGGAATCATTTTTAACTGCAACGCCCGTAACGCATACAAACGCCAACGTCGACAAGCGAAGGTTTGGTGTGTTTACGTTTTGGGCTGAATGTTTCGATGGCACCGCAAACAAACAACAGTCATCGTAGCAAGCGACGGGGAGGAAGCGAAGGAACGGTTATTTAGACGCCACCGGAACGAAGGGAGGGGCGCGATTGCATTTCACAGCGTGCGTGCGCTCTGGGGGAGCGTTTTGTGTGAGTGTTTGTGTGAGCTCTTGTTGCATCTTTCAGCGTGTTTGCCGGCTGACATAGCCCGAGTTCCTGGTATTTTTGTTTACGTCCTCTCCCGTTTCCGTTGCCGGCGGTTTTGCAAAACGAATGGAGTGCGCTCATCGCAACACAAAACCCGGGTGCTCTCTCTTTCTATCTTTATCTCTTTCTCTCCAATGAGCCCATTCTCTCACTACCGGACGCTTTGTGTACAGTGGGATTGGTTTTTCACGGAATTATCAATGAAGTAACGGTAACACAGCCAGGTAAAATGCGGGGGGAGTCTTTAAAACAACCGATTGGAATTGTTTCAATGAAACTTTTGCAATTAAATATTTAATTTAAAGAGCAGCATTCGCTTTTGAGCCGTTGGTTCTCTTCTGGAAACTGCGGGAAACGGTGCCGCTCTCTTTCGTTCGTGCACTTTTGCTCTCCCGCTCGTACGGGAGCATCTGGAGTAGGTGTTTCAAAAAGTTTTGACACACTTTTTGTCATGAATCGCTTTCACCGCCAAACTTTAAACAAGTAATTTTACGTATCCACACACAGTAATTGTAATTTGTTATTATATGCAAAATAACTTACCATTTGCCGAGCGTATATCATCTAAAAACCCGGAATTAGAATGTCCAACAAGAGCTCTCTCCTATGCACCTACGTACACTACACTTTCTCACACACCCATCTCCATGCGGACTGCTTGCTCTCTTTCGCTCACTCTTGCGCTGTCTCACACGCCACACTCGCATGCTCACAGGCTGCTGGGACGCCTGGCTCGAGCTGCTGTGGGTCTCTCTCCGACAGACATTTCTCGTTCAACTGTCGACGCGTACGGTAGTTCATTCTGATTGCCGATCAACCGTGTGTTCGCTCCTCCGGCAAAGGTGCATTGGTGTGTCTGTGTGTGTGTGCGTGTGGAGGACGCTGGATTGCATTCGGGGAAAATACGTCGGATCCCTCTCGCTCTCTCTCTCACGCTGCGGGCGCCAACAGGCACCGCACATCATCACGAACTCTCCTCGTCGCACTCTGGCAGCACCGGAGCGGAGCGTGCATTCGACGAAAAAAGGCGCAATTCAGCGAATTAATCAACAGAATTAAATGAACCAAATCGTTCCATTTCGTTCCCGTTAGACAGAGCAGTGCTGGTGTTGCTACTCTCGTTAGGAGACGTAACCCATGGTAGGTGCTGACGGCAAGCGTGCTGCTATTGTTTCACTGTTGTGAATGTGTGTGTGTGTGAGTAGATGTACGTGTGCCTAGTGCTTCCCCCATTGCGTGTGATAAGCATCATGTGGATTTACACACGAAAAGGGCCGAAGGGCATAGAAGGGCAAGCCGGCAGGTAGGGGGAAAAGAACGATGAAGGATTCGTGCGAATGTGCGCGGTGATGGATTTTCCAAATTGTATCAATTCCCCGAATTCCAAGGAGTACTTCTTTCCTTCGCCTTGTCAGAGGCTCCCTTTGTATCCAAGAAGGCTGGATGCCTGTGTGTGTGTGTGTGTGTGTGTATAGTGCGTTTCCGGTGCCGAGGGTTAAGCATGGTCTGCATGTGTGTGTGTGTGTGTGTGTGTGTGTGTGTGGGAAATTCCGGGAACTTTCGTCTATCGATCTCGGTGCGAGGGACGTGTTTCAGAAAATGACCCAAAGTTGGTCGAGAATTCGGCACCGGCCCACATACACATCCCCATTGTGTCCTTTCACAAGGCACTTGAAATCATTCGCTCCCCTGAGGATCAGCGAATGAATGTACTCCGATAAGCATGGGGACAGGGCCGATTGTGCCGTTTGTACATTAAATTATGCAAAAGTGATCCACAGCGCGGGTATTAACATACGTGGTGTGGCCCCACCACAACCGAACTAACATAGGCGAATGTCCCCTTTGACCTGACTCAATACCTTAAGCCCCCTCGGTGTATGTGTGTGTGTGTGTGTGGGTGGGTAGGTGGGTGGTGTGTAGTTCTCATGTGTCACTGACACGACTTGACATCGGAACCTTGTCGCATTGCGATGGAACGTGGGGGACGGTTTCGAAGTACTTATGCTGCTAAAACCTGCCAACTTTGATATGATACTTGTTCTTCGGTAACGATACATTCTGAAAGGAGCCTTACGACTTGTGCTGGTGTAAAAGTGCCCTGATGCATGTTCCTTGATGTGTACTCTAATACTTACAGCTCTTATAGCTGTTTGTACCTTGACTTGCCAAACAACGAACGTTGTATAACTACTGAATGTTGTATAAAGTTTTGCTTTGTATGTGTGTAAGCCTCCAAAAATAACAGATCCCTCGAAAAATCTGTGCAAAGCCATTAAACGATTCATTGGAGCGAATCCACCCTTATCATAACGAACCGAATGCCCATTTCTTTGAAGTAGTAACACCTGTGTGAAGTCCTAGCTTGCCCGCGTGAGTGTATTTATACACCTTAACCTTGATACCGATTTAGCTTCACCTCGCCGCTAAATATAATCTTACGTTGGTTTCCATCTCCAACGAAAGGCAGGAAGGAGCCATCACGTGACCAGTCTCCTGTCTGCCAATGTCTGTCTGGCTGCTCTGTCGTAACGAGATTGACTCCTGGGGCAATAAAGATGATGAATGGCCTGCGAAGGCTACCTGTTATCTCTGCCCGTTTCGATATCGCTTTAATGTTGTTGGGGAGTTGTAAGGAGCTTTTTAAAACTTTGCACACTAATGCGGGGGACAGCGTTGCATGAAGTAAAATAGAAACTTTCAAATAAGTCTCGTGTATAATGAGTCACCATTATATACTCTACTCGGTATACCAATGAAGCACATCAAATGTACTAATGAACTTTTTTCTCTCCCTTTTCCATGTGATCTCCTTTCAGGTCGGCTCCTCAAGTGCTACCCCCATTGCATGTTGGATACTCATTAAGGCAAACGCGGAACATCATCGGACACGCCAATTCCTGGAAGGAAATGCTTCATTGGCCGTGTCGATAGGTCACTACCAACGTGTATATACGCTGTGCACTGTCGTCGGACATCTTGTCATTGGCCAGTGTGTTGCTCCAATATCGGGTGCTTGTCATCTACGGGGAAAGCTAACAAACGAGAACTAAAAGCAATCAGTGTGCATGGTGGGCTAGATCCTGTTAGAGCAATCAGTAGAGCGCGGGGGGTTGAGGAAAGCAAAGTCTGCTGCTTGCACCAGAATTATTTTTCCATTGAAAGTAGAAGTGCATGTGGTGAGGTGTTGTGTACTCGCTGGCGCGTAGATTTGTCGCACCAACCTGTCCCGGCATCGAGTGCCCCTAAGAACGTGGGCGCAATTTCAATTAACGGTTAGCAACGTAACTCGCTGTCCTTGGTAACCCTACCATCGAACTATACGACATCTAACGCTTCTCTAGTGCTGCGCAATAAGCTTTTTAACACCGAGTAAAGCAGATCAAGCGATAATTAGTCCTGGAGCACTGCTACTGAGCACCACTATTTCCGGGAACGAACTGGGATCATTCCGGTGTGCATTTGTGTGTCTGTGTGAGAGTGTGGGTTAGTGAGGAATTGAAAACGAAAGGTGGCTTCGTCGCAAATTGTTAGCAGTTTAGCAAGTGTGTAAGAACACACTGTGTGAGTGTGTGTTAATTAAAGCACGAGTATGTTCAACTAGTTGTGCGTGATGCACTAAAATCGGTGCACCAACCAGCGATTGTGTAAACTAAGCGTGCACTTTAAGTGTACACGACGATAAGTGTGGTGCTAGGGGAGACCGAAACCAAAAAAAAAACACAACCATCAGCACCGAAACGATGGCGTCTGTTCGGAAAAGTGCTTGCAGCAGCAGCCGGCTAATACCGCTGTTGCTGATGTGTCTAACCGTCGCCGTCATCATCGCGCCCGCCTGGGCGGAAAATCACTGCAGCGAACATCGGTACGAGCATTCGCTCAACACCCATCATCTGCAGTTCACGAAGGAAATCCCCGACCGGGAGTACGGTGTGCTGAAGCAGTTCAAAAGCTTGCACTGCTGTGGCAAAGGGTACCGGAGCATTGAATGGTAAGTTCATTGTGGGTAGCGATGGTACAGCAAAGGAAAAGTTGGATGTAAAAGCGAATTTTGAGTTTCTTTTGGGTTCTTTGGGTGCAGCAGAGTTCAACCTTCGTTATGTATGTAAGATATCGTCTATCATCGACCTTTATTGTAGGATTTGTGTTACTGTTTAAAAGCAATCCACGAAAAAAGTGCAATAGTTGTTTGTTTTATAAACAACCTTCACTCCGCCTCTCAAATTGATTCTCATGATTCATCGTGCTGTACAGTAAGACGGTACAAGAGAAAAGGTTATTCACAGAAATGTTGTATGCATTGTAAACATTTGGCACACTAACGGCACGTGTATGTGTGTGAATGTGTGTGGGTATGTTTCCTACGGTTTTCCGCGAAAAATTCTGCCGTTTTTAGTCGAGAATGCATACATAAACAATGACTGGAAATAGAAGAACCAACACACATGCGAGAGCAAACTTGTGAAAAAAAGAAAAACAGAATTTCTGAGAGTAAATTCACTTAGGATATGACACAAACGAGAAGTTCAATTCAAATGAAGCAATAAAGTAGATGATGCAAATAGGCAGAATTCGATAAGCTCATTAAAACGCTCATTAAAATGTTCTGAGGAAAATATGTGTCATTAAGTGTGCAGCAGGAATGAATCAATGAAACACTTTTTTAAACATGTCTTTTGATAAACTTTTTGTACACAAAAACTTTTTCAAATTTGCTCCAAGATGTTTACTGTATGAGATGAAATGATTGGCAAAAACATCAACCATACACCGGTGACGCTGCGTTGTGCTTGTCGGAGAGTGATTCATTCGCAAACGGGGAGCCAACCACTCTTTCAATGATTCATCTTGTGCCATGTGGTTGGTAGCAACTAGAAAGATTGCTGTATGTGCAGAAATCGTATAATTCCTTCCTTGTTTTGTTTCGTTTTCGTTTTCGTTTTTAAATAAACTGTACGTTTCCCCTAGACCGCGATGCTGTGGCTGACGTAATGGCACCGTTTGACGTGAAGAGAGAACTCGGATGGTGCCGTCCTGGCCATTGATGACGCTAACGTTAAACAGCAATCGGTTTGCCGTTAAATGTATGCACTATTACACATTGAATCAGCGTTTGGAATGTTGTGTTGCTGTGAGGAAATTTTTGGCGAAACATTTAAGTTCGCGAGAATTACTACTACAACGCTACTGATGATTGAGCGAATAGTTTGTTTTAAAACAATATTATTGCTCATGCCATGTACAGATAGCGAGAAAAATGTGGCATTAAAACGTGCATACATTTAAAAATATGCTGTTAAAATTAAAAACTATGAGATTCATTTGTTTATTGTGTTACTTCGTGGGAAACAAGTATCAATAAAACTGCTCACACCTTTGTGAACTGTTTGCGCTTCGTTTCCGTAGTTGCATGGTTCTCAAACACACATAGCCAATGTTTACTTTACCTTTTTCCATCGACCGGCGTTCTGGCTTTGTTTTTGAAACGTTGTCAACATGCAATTATGTGATTGTGGCCGTTGCACGTGTGTTTTGGTGCACATTTATCGTTTGCCTGTGTGCTCCAAATGCAGGACCAGCAGGGCTATTCAAACAGTCGGTGGTGGAAGTGATGCACCACGACCTGCCGACTCTGACCTGTTCATGTTTGCGTATCGTTTTCCCTAATAAAAGTACCGACAAAAGGGCAAACGCTTTCTATCTTTGAGCCGATTGATGGAACGATCAGAGCGAGAGAGACAGAGAGGGAGAGAGGTGTACCGAAAGCAATGAAAAGGAGAATTTTTGAACGTTATGAAACAAACAAACCCCATTACAAGCGGGATGGGTACAAAAACCTATGGGTCCTCGTTTACCCATTTCTAACAAGGGTTGGAACCGATGCCCATTGATGACTCAGTGACGAATCTGGCAATGGTGTGTCGAAAACACACAAACCCACACTGTGTGGGAGAAGACTGTTCAATCGGTACTTTTGAACCTGTTCAAAACCATTTCAATGTTGACTTGTACTCCAAAGTTGAATTGAACTTCTCAGGTTACGGACGCGTCATTCATGGCGCAGTCCGGGAGCTACAATCAATCGGCATAAATCTCATTAATTAATTATGTGACCTTTTTCACGTGACCACAAAAAAAAAATGCACAGCACGTCGAATGGCACCGATACACGTACAGCGTACAGCATCCAATCAGGCTTTCGCTTAAACAACGGGCTGGTGTAATATCGTAAGTGCTTGTGGAAAGCGTTTTCGTAGAATTTTGAATAAATAGCAAACAGCTCCCCAATAAGTAGCCGGATTGTATTTTTCTCTGCAGTAAAACTCTACAGAGGCCCCCAGTTGCCTAAGCCGCTGTGTGATATACCTTGAAACGACAAACATCGCTAGAAGAGTAGGAGTGTGTATATAAGGAGAGTGATTGTAACGCCAGGTTTATAACAAGCTAATAGAACCCTGTTTTGGAAAGTATACAATGGGTCTTTTCGTCTAACAAAAACGCTACATAAATATCAAACGGGTACGGATAGCCATGCTTACATGTGCAATCAGCTATTGATATTATTGATTTGCTGTGCCTGGGCCAGCTAACTAATTGCTACATTTCCAAGAACGACCCTCGCAAACAGCCTCTACAACAAAGTGCGTGTGTGTGTGTGTGTTTAATTGCAGAAAGGTTAGAATTCAACGCTATAATAATTAAAGCACTGATGTTAGATGATTAATTCCCCGAAAATGAACTTGGTCGTATTGCAATGTTGTTCCATGTTGTATGTGCCAGCGGAAAGTTTTGCACATCGCAACATTTCAAGCTTGATTCAAGCTCAAGCAAGATGCTTACAAAATATCAAAACATCAAGCTCTCTTCTGCCTGTGCCCCTCTATATTATCAATTCGTGTTCAATTACACAGAACCGTTTCATCCTGTTATAAGAGCTCTTGAAGACTGTCAGACAGCTACGCAATCATGGGCCATAATGAAGCGTTAATAATTTCCCAAATGATTTCGTCTTGTGACGAAGCCCGCAGGGGAAAAGCAGCTGGAGCGCTGTTTTTGCCGTTGAAAATATCGCACACGAAATGGGAGAACGCACACCAAATTGCACGCTGTTTGTCATCCTTTTTTTGTTCAAAACTGCTTCGAAACCTACGGGTACATCGGCAGTGTGTGTGCGGGTGGCTGCTGATGGTGGTTAGCAGCCGGACGGATGCAACTACAACTGGAACGCTCACCCCAAATATGCCCGAGTACAAGGCCCCGGATTCTCGAAATTCGCTCAAACTCACGGTCCCCACGTGCCTGGGACTTCGTGGAAGAAATCCTTGGCGAATATCGAGAAAACAGGGGCGAGAGATGATGCACAAGGCCGTGCTCGAGCGAATCGAGCTGTGGTGTGCTTTGGTTAGCTGTGGGTCGGTGTCGGTTGGTCGGGTGGTGGTCCGAGCGGGCGATTCGCATAAGCAAACACTTTGTAGCAGCAGCACATCTAACGAGCTAGTAGAAGGGGGCTGAAGGAGGGAGAGGGTAGCCCCGGAGGAGATGGAATAAAGCGAAAGGAAGTGTGAAAAACAATATTCAAAGCCTCGAGGCATATCCTTCCTGTGCAAGGACGCTGCAACTAGAGATAAAGGTTCGCCCTGCTGCTGCCTGCCCGCTGTCCCCGATGTGGGTCGACGTGGACGCGTTTGCGCGCCCCAATGTTTATTGCACAAACCCCAAGAGAGACACACACACACACACACACAGACCGAGAGAGATAGAGAGGGAGAATAAACGGATGGGATCTGGGATGTTGGGTGTTGTTTGCGTTTGGGTGCTTGGTTTCGCGGAATTATCCTACATACTGCGCATTTATCACGCACCAGCATCAGTCCCGCCGCACCCTATCGCCATCGTTATAGTCCGAGCACTACTCCTTTCGTGTGTCCAGTGCAACACCACCTGGCCAAGCTCTGGAGCTTGAAACCGATGGGAAACGAGGCATCCGCGCGCCTCCTCCCCCCTCCCGGGATGGATGAACGAGAAGGGCATGATGGATATTTTCTCTGTCAGTGAATTTTACAAACTGTTTTTCCTTCTCGGAACTCGGAACCATTATTTTCCAGCAAATCTGGACCGGCCACAATGACACGACGCTAGCACTGCCATTCTAGCCATTCTTTACGCAACCGAATCCAGCCATTTCGTGTCACAGTGGTGCCACACGAAACGGCTCCGCTTTTATATCCCTTTTTCCTCGTGGGAACCTTTCCCACCCGTGCGCGTGGGGGTGGTTGTGGTGATGGTGTTGGGGGATGATACGGTTCGTAGGTTTAATTGCTTTTTTCTTTGCGTCGCTTTTGAAGCGTTTGATTCTGTTTCCTCCGTACAACATTAGCATGATGAGGCTCTTCCAACAAAGCTAATCAATGGATTCTGAAAAAAAGGATCTATTCAGCCAAAATAGACATGCACGATTCAATATGGCGAGCTTGGGCTTCGTTTAATTCGTGGTATGAGACAAAACAGGACACCATGGAGATTGAACGCGTATTGATCTCGGAACGCTCGGAAAGGAAGGGATGATGGTACCGCTTGCGCATGCTCAGGGCCAGGATTCTTGGAATCTCAATGGTCTAGACTTGAGAGATCTTTGTTGCTATGCAGGCTCCAACTCGCTGCTCTATGTGCTGCTTCTGGCGATGTAACCAGCTTCTAATGGTGCAATTTTCCTGCAGTGTAATCAGCAATTCCTCGAAGCTTGGTCAATTCCACGGAGGATATATAAAAACTTGGAAGGATGTTGTACACTTACACACAGTTTAGAGCTTCTTGCTAGTCAGGCGTCACGCAATTGCAGGCAGCACGCGCAAGACCTCCATTTAGCCATTTCACGCCAACAGCTTTTTTGTCTGTTTTGCAGAAGGTCTAAAAAATGTTGAAATAATTCTAGCAGTGCTTATTTCTTTGATAGTGCTTCTTTTAACCTTCAAAATTTGCCACAACTTCCAAATAATGTTATCCCGTTTTATCAAGCACTGGAACCCATCGCTGAAACGGATAATCGGCGCAATACACGCTGCTACTCGCCATCAATCATCATTTTAGCAAATCATTATTTTCCCAGCACGTCCCTGCGCACACATATGCACATAATAGTGTACCACACCACACCACAAGCGGTTCATTTTGGACTCTTTCCTAACCACCAGGTTGTTCCATTCGTTTTCGCACCGATGCCATATTATTAAAGGGTGCTGCTATACACCAAACATGATTGATGCTGGGCGAAAACAGGGCTGCGAGTGAACTGAAAATCGGACAATTATGCCCTTACCGCCTCTAGCCCTTGCCGGCGCGTCTGAGGGTGAATTATTTTCGCAGAAACGGCTGACCTTTTCCTTTGGTGCTTTCTCGCCCTCAGCGAAAGACACATTACGAAATTACGATGTTGTGGAGACGTGGTGCATCGTACTGAAATTTTATTGCAATTTCGTGTGCATACATCATCTTCATCATCATCATCATCATCATCATCGGCTTGATCATTAAATTGTAAAGTGTGATTGAGTTCTGGAAGGGGATGGGAGATATATTTCCGTTTCTGGGGTTGCACGTGAGAAAGCAGCTACACACATGCTGTCCGTGTGGTGTAAGACATTCGCCTACGGCATATGATCCAGCAGAATGGTTGTCAAATTGTAGCGATGTGTGCAAGCAAAAGTGTACTGTATTCCCCCAGCACACACCGGTCATACAATTCGATGTACTTTGATGATCGATTGATGGTAATAATGGGGTGTTCTCTTGTTCGTTTGCAGCAGGATTCACGTAACATCACGTACAGTTTCACATAACTGCATTCAACAAGGGCTCAGACGCGTAAGGCTAACTGTGTAGGACAGTCTTTGTTTGCAAGTATTTCAGTTCCCTTGCAAAATACGCTTGTGTACCCAATTCACTGAACGATGTCTCTAAATTTTCCTTTGCTTTGCTAAATTATCAGCCAGTGTTCCGGCCCGACCAAGCAAGCAACTCCACTAGCTACGGGCCTCTATTGAGGAAGCCATACTGACAAACTGCGTGGAAGCACTACCGATTTTGGACTTTTGGCTGCAGTTTTAGGTGACAAATGTCCCGCAAAAAAAGAAAGAAAGACTTACATATTGACTACAAATTGCTGAACCGACCCTCGCCCATCACCTGCGTGTCTGCACGGGTGAATGATGTTGAATTTACTTTACTCGCTTTACTAAAAAAGCATGATATTAACCGTTCTGTGAACATGCTTTATTCGGCTGCTTTACACCATTCAACCAAGAATGAGAATATCTCATCAACTTGATAATGCTGCATCTTCGAAGCTGCTTACCGCTCGATTTCGTTGTGCTATTATGCTTGCTTTTGCCACTGGCATTGCAGACAAATTGCATTGCAACAAGCAACATCAACAACATAAAAAAGCGGCCAGCTGTGATGTAACCATTCCCCCAACCCCCTCCCCCCACACAACCACCCTCCTCCCTGAAGTAACAATAGGAGCTTGAAACGATTTCTGCGATTGTGGCGTTCAAAATTACATTTGCTTCTTGGAACCAGCTGGCTCGTTCTTCCCAGAACATCATCTTACTTGCTGGAGAAGGTGCAGAAGCAGCAAGGACAGAAGGCAATATTACCTTTGGAGTGCGCCCGCCAGCATTGGGTTCTCCCATTTTTGTCGCCTTCCAATCCTTGTGTAGTGCGTGCGTGTGTACGTTCGCTGTTTGAAGAAGGGCGCAAAAAAGGCTACAAGAAGAGATGAAGCATTCTAATATGGCCGGTACTACGCTGATTGTCCTGATGAAGAGAGCGAAAAGCGAGGGAGAGAGAGAGAGACAGAATGCTTCGGTCTATTGTGGGGTGACGCTGTTACATGGATCCAATTTTTCTTCCATTCGCAATGTTGACGAGGAGAGGTGTCTTGTGTGTCGAGGAGAGGCGGCGGGGCAGCAGAGCAGCGCGCACCACCCGCCGTTCGCGGGAGTGATATTTTTATGAAGATGATTGGATGATTGTCCCCAGATTCCCTTGTTTGAACTGCGCCTTGAATGGCGTGTGGCCCTTCCGGGAAAGCGTAGTGGCATTAACTTTGGCCGGGTTGGCTCCTTCGGGCTCCGTTCCCTTTCGTTCTCGCCATAATCCATAATCGTGTAATTCATTCACGCGAAAACCTCCACCATCTCGGGCGGGCTGGGCTGTGGGCCGTGAACCGCAGGGAGCGCACGGGTTGGCTGGCAATGGGTTTGGCGTCCCTTCCCTTTTGGTGGTGGGGGAAACAAACCAGCGCGAGCGAGATTTTGTTTGTTTTATTTTGCTAAGAGTTTACTATTCCAGCTCCACAGTCAGGTAATTAGTAACCCGAACAGAGCGTTTAAACTTCTTTACACCACTACTATACTGCCGTACCGTCATGCCGTCTCCGTGGGGAATGTTGTAATGGTCTCTGATTTGGGTGTAAGGTTCATTAATTCCATTCTGCTGCGTCACTCACCTTCACTTTCCGCACCGGAAACGGATGCGGGAAAGCTCTGCAAAACTATGCAAATTTTTGTGTGGGACGAATTGAATGGATTCCCGGAAGGATTTGCCGTGGTTTGCCGTGGAGAAAAGCACTATAACAGCAGCCGCATGTGTGTGTGTGTGTGGGGGTGCAAAATTTTCTTTGGCTTCTCTACAGGCTGCTGATAATCCGGAATGGTAGGATTTGACAGTGCGATTGGATGAAATATTTGCTACTTTTAGCACTGGTGGGCCCAAGAGGGTTTGGACCCACTCAGCTGATCCTCCATTGCTTATTTTATCGTCGGGTAATATAACCATCGTCATACATCAGCAAAATGGTGGTGCTTATGAAATATCCATTTATCATTACTATTTCCCCCAAATAGTACTTGAAAACACACCACACATCATGGACGCATGGCCTTGAATCGTCTCTCGTCCTGGAAAAGTGGAAAACTTCTCAACACATCCCACACCCGGGCGTCTCCCGTTCAGAGCGAATGGTTTCCCCTGAATCAGTTAATGTTTTTGTTTGCTTTGGTGTCTCTTCTGCTGATCCCGGCACCAACGATTCGTGTCATCCGTTTCCGATGATAGGGGGCCGGAAAAGTCAGCTCTCCGGGCAAGACAGACTGGCGCACTAAGCAAACCGTGATTGACTGGGACACTGGATGGGGCGAGCCGTATTCGGTTCACTACCGCTAATGTGATTGCCATTTCGAGGAAGTGCTAATAAAATGGATCGCAACAGGGGGGGAGCCTGTATTGAGCCTGTACTGGACAGGATATGCGTTGGCAGTAACGGCCCTGCTTCAAACTACTGAGCTGTGTCGTATACAATTATTGAAATTTAAAGCCTCGTGAGGGTACAAACCACATCCAGATTGCGCGTGTAGTGTTTTGCTGCCACGAGTATTGCGATCCACGTGATTGTGCCATTAAAAGCATTTGAATGCACAGCACGCCAACAGAGGCACGGTGAGGTGGAGTGCATTGGTACTGTTGTTTATGCGTAATAAATCCACTGCATAGGAGCGGACACTACAACAACAGCAGTCGAATATGTCCCTGTGTCTTTGATATAAGTTCAAAAATGCCTACCACTGCCACGGTAGGTTTTGAACCACTGCAATACTTGCCTTGTGCGGGTTTCCGAGAACAAGCCCGGAGCTATTTCTAGTAATTCCCAGGTTTTGTAAATCATTATGAATCCAAACCCGGTACTTGTCCGCCCGCTACTTCCGAAAAGGGGGTGAATTCTTGGATCGCCATTAAAAGCCATATGCCAAGCGCTGGGATCGCTTCCTAGCCGAGAGAGTGACGTGGAATTCCATCCCGAAGCCAAATCCTGGAACTGCGCTGTAAAGTACCGCAGCGTTCCGGCAAATACTTCAAACATGCCTGTGTGCTTGTGTGTGTGCGTGTATGGGAGGGGTTGGGGGAGGAGGGCTTTTGTGATGTTTATAAAAATGGACCTTTTTCACACAATTTTTTCATTTTCATTCATTTTAAATTCACAAGGAATTGTTCCAGAGCGTGTAATTATAGTTTCTTTAGCGTTTCATTTTGCATTTCAATTGAGGAGTTACTGCTTGTAAGTTGTGGCGTTTTTTTCACTATCATTCAACGCTTAAATTTGTGTTTATATTTATATTGATTGCTCCAGTTTTCCCTCGAATGTGGATACATAATTGCACCTCGCAAATTGCAAACTGTTCCGATTGAATGTCGCTTTTGCAATCATGCATATGTACGTACGTGCCACTTTAGAAATAGTTGCACGGAAGCAGATGTCGTCGAACCCTCTCGGCCATTCGACATGGTTCATTTTATTTAAATATCTAAATAAATAAACCTTTACCAACTACCATTTCAATGACGGCAATTATTCTTGCGCATGAAAGTTGAAAGCTGTTTGAAACGTTTGATTTCCCGTCACATGTTTGACGCCCGAGGACACACAAAACAGCACCACCATCGGTCAGCGAACGGAAACAGCGAACGGCGGTTTCAAATCGAATCACGTACCTTTTTTTGCATTTCTTTCTATTGCCATGCTCTTCCGCAGCACAACCTATATATCGTTGTGTACAGTTGTCCTCGGGAAGAACGAACCCACGCGAAACAGGCGGAAGAAGGGAAAGGAAATGGGAACTAAATTGCATGTTGTCCTCATACACCAGGGCACACGGAATGGCGAAAGCGACGAGCCACCAGTGCACACAACCACCCCCACTCCCAACCCCACCCACTATTACCAATATTCACCGATGCATCAGTGTGTGTGTGTGTGTGTCTATGTTGCATCGGAGCGAGCTCGGGTTCCCTTCCGTTTATTCCTCCCCTCAGGTCCTCAAGGCCCGTTTGCCGACGCGGAACCAGGTACAGCGTGCGCAACACAAATCATTTTCCGGGAAATCCGACAGCGTCGGCGGATAGAATAAGCAAAGCTTGCAAAATAATTCAAACAGACCCGCACACCACCCCCTTCTGTACCTCCTCCTGGTCACACACATACATACACTGACAGTGGTGATGCGATGATGCACCCTCAGCCATTCTGGGCGTTGTTATTATTTGAAGGTATTTAGTGTCACTGTTGTTTTCCGACGCAGACTCGTTTGTCGTCGATCACCCCAACGATGGTGAGAGTGTGCGAGAGAGAGAAGCAGAAAAGCGGATAGAAGAGGAGGAAGAAGTAGTTTTCCTCATCCATGCTCCCGTAGGAAAGCTGCCAGCTACATCGCCGCTATGATTGTTTTGCTGCCAAGTAGAACAAACCAATGAGATGAACATGAACTGCAGTTCAACAGTGCAACTGTCTGAATATAAATGCAACCACTTACTGGTGACTGGTGGCGGATATACCTGTTGCCATTGTTTGGTGGGTGTTCCCTATCGTGTAAAGTGGTTACGCGATGACTCAACTATTCCCCTCCACAAATATCCCGCACGCGTTACTCACAACGACGATGACGACGTGCTTTGTATGGGGGGAGGCTCTTACACCGGGGGATTTCCTTTTCTACGATCGTTCGTTTCACCATTTCGGGAGAGTGGCTTTAGACGCTTATGTTTATCCATTTAACACCTTCGCTTTTTGGTTTTGGTTTTGATTCCCCCGTATGCTTTGTCACTCTTGGCTATGGTGTGTGTGTTTGTGTGTAAGTATTTAAAGAAGGGGCCGGTCTGGTACAGTCGTCAACTCGTGCGACGTAAGAACATGTCCGTCATGGGTTCAAGTCCCGAATAGAGCCCCCATACGTAGGACTGACTATCCTGCGATGGTAACAATAAGTCACTGAAAGCCAAGCTCACTTCACTAGTGGGTACAGGCAGGCCTTGACCGACAGCGGTTGTCGTGCCAAAAGTTAAAGAAGAGATATTTCTACAGTATTACTACTCTTTCCAATAGCAAGTGACTTATCTGTAGTCACAATCTTATCATGTGTGGCGTCCCGTTTTATGCCAGTCGGTTTGTTCTGATGGACGGCTTGACTAGCTTGCAACGGTTGCGTATCTTAATGCTATTTAAACTCCTGAGAATGTGAATCGGATTTATGATGGATTATAAGTGCCAGTCTGAATTGTAAAGCTTCAACAAATACAGTATCGGACATTAAGATAGGACCCTTTTTTTTCAATGCACCGTGCACTTGTTTTGCCACGTTACTTGTGTTTGTGTGTGTGTATGTGTGTGTGTATGTGTGTGTGTGAGTGTGTGTGTGTATGTGTGTGTGTGTATGTGTGTGTGTGCATGTGTGTGTGTGTGTGTAGTAGTAGAAAGAGAGTGTGCTTTTTAATGTGTATTTGCAAGTGCGCGGGTTTGTGTCTGAAAAACATAGCTTGCCATGATGTCATGTGGCGTTGAAATTATTCTTATTATGTGTGTTATCATGTGAAACATTGTGCGTTTGCACTTGGATAAAAACTAAAGTTTGCATCGACAGCAGCGCTTGTTCCTCGGACGAAACCGCAGGTGTGCTGTTTCATGAATGTGAATGCGACACCGGTGCGAAATGGACACGCGCACAATAGCAATGAACTCGGCATTCCCTCACAGGTGTTTCTCCAGTGCACGCCATTGAAATGCCTTCGTGCATCTCTGCGTTGCACGTTGTGTGCGAATGGTAAACTTTGTGCGTGCATTGAGCTGGCGCGCAGTTATTCTTTTCAATGGGCGTTTTGTTTCATGAGCGCGGCAGTATTCTTTTCTCGATTTTGAAGGGAAGACGCTTACTCGCGTACTCGTTGATAGTTTTTATCCATGCGATGTTTTTGCTGCTCCAAAACGATGTAATTCATCGCGTATAGAAGTAGAACGCAGGCAGAGCACGGGATCAGCCGTGTCCAACTTTTTAACCAGCGCGTTCTTGACGGTCCAAGCAAGCAATGTTAGTAACAATGGGTCGAGGTAAACGTTGTACCGATTATCAGCGCCATATGTAAAAGCGAATGGCTGCTGCTGGCATTAAGCGCAAAAGGATCGAGTTCGTAATGGAACGATCGCGCACTTTTGTGGCAAACGCGCTTCGGACAACCGAAACGTGCTTAGACAACTGAAACGCGTTTGGACAACCGAAACGCGCAAGTCAACCGGACGTCCTCAGAAGACCACGGCGAAAGAAGACCGTAACATTGTTAATATATCGAAAACACACTGATCGCGAGGGCGGTGGTCCTGCTTATCACACCAAAAACCTAACCCAAAACACAAAAAAGCTACTTACAAATCTATCCGAAACGACCTACTTGTGAAACAAACACACACATCAATACACATTCAAACATACATCCACACACACACACACACATGCACACACACATATACACACACACATACACACACACACAAACACAAACACATACAAACCACACATAAACTTGGCCCAACGGGTGCACGGTGCGTTAAAAACCCAATGCCCTATCTTTCTGTCCGATACTGTACATGGCCAATTATCTTCAACATGAACGCACACATTAAACATTCGGTTATAAAGTGCCCCAAGGTAATTGATCCATCAATCAATGAAATGTGGGAAATGTGAAGGGGCGTGATTTATATCGATTCTTCAGGATTCTACTCAACGAGAGAGGAGCTATTAAATAATTCCTCGCTTCGAAGTAACTCTTTCTACCACGGTAGTAGCTTACAACGACGGCCGCTTACTGCAACAAGAACCTACTTTACGCATAATAATACACTCAACCGTCGAGAGAGGCCCGCCGAGCCTATGGGCCTCGGACAAAATTCTACGAAACTCTTCTCCAATTAAACTTCCCCCGAAAAATTAATAATGCAAGGCTAATTTTGCAAACCCATTTACGTCGATTCCCGTGCTAGAGCTGTAACTGCTGCCTGCTCGGGTTTTATTACGCATCTTCTCGCATAATGCATACCCTACAACAAACAGCCCAAACTCAGACGAATGGTCACCGTTAATGAAGGGGGATAGGGCAAGATAGAGAGAGAGAGAGAGAGAGGCAGAGAGCATGTCGAACGCTTCAAACACAAAAGCAAAAGCATCAAAATGTGCAACCAAACAACCAAACGGACGACCCCGAACACGAAGCGGGAACCGTTGGTGCATTCCGAAATAATGCCCAGGGTCCAACGGAACGGTTTCTCCCGGTGCTGCTGCTGTGTGCTTCCCGGTATCGAGAAAAATGGCGTGCCCGAAAGATTGTTCTGCTCCTCGTTTCCCGACGGCGTTCCACGAAATTCACGGCAGTGTTGCAGATGACTGGGAACGGGAAAAGGTATCGTTGCAGTAATTGTAGCCTGCTGCTGTCCGCCTGCCTGCTCCTGATACCTTCCCAGTTGGCCCTTTGGCAAACTGCTGGCAAAAAGGAGAAATTATGAAAACTGAACAGCGCGCTGCAAGATGCAATCATCGTGCAAAGGACCATCAGTGTGTTGTCCCTTTGGTGCTACGGAGCAGTGCCGGAGCTGCACCACAGGTTGTTGGGCTGGTAAGATCCTTCTTCTCATGGGAAGTTGTTGTGCGGCGTTGTTCGGAAACTACCCAAAACAGAGCCTTGTTTTGTTTGAACCAGACTGATTGATTCTGGGTTCGGGGAAGTACTCTCGAAGACATCAAACTGCATCATCCGCTCTTACTCTAAGATCTCCGCTAAGGGTGTTTGTGTATGTGTCCTTGCTGTAGAGCTGGGCCCTCTCGGGTTGTGACGGCTGGCTTCTCACCTATTAATTAAAACGACTCCTCTGCTGTGGTGGTACGCGCTTGGTGGCTATTGAGATGTTTTTCCTTCTTCCTGCGCGCGCCTCGGGCGGAATTCCATCGAGATGATGTTGTGTCGTTGGTTTTTCGGTTTGTTCGTCATTTGTTTTATTATGTTTTGGTTGTGTTTCGAGTGGTCTTTCTGCGCCGCCTGTACTCGGGCGATCGGTTCGTTAAGATTATCTGCTCACAGGCCCCAGCCCCAGCATCGAGCTTAAGCCTCTCTCTATGCTCTTCTCTTGAGGCAGGTAAACGTGAACAAATGTGCGCCGCCGGCAGAGACGAATCGATCCAGGCGGGAATATGGTGCGCTGAGAATGAAGAATGGCCCTTTTGTGACCAATTCTTTGCCGTGCAGTACACACGGAGGAGGAGGAGGACGACGATGACGACGACGATGATGAAGATCCGTGCTCGAGATTAGAGCGACCTCGAGGGATTCGTCGGAAGGATGATCGTGCGAGGAGAACAGGGGGGTTATGATGTCCTCGAAGGGTGTAGTGTGGAGTAGCCTAACCGTCAGAACTATTTCTCCAGACACTCCAGGCGGCGCCCACCACCGTCGTGTGTGTGCACCGCATTTCCGACCGGGAGTCGTTTGCTTCTTCCCGCTCGTTTTGCGTAGCGATCCAAGGTTTCGGTAGACCCACGAGGGTGGAATTCGGCAATCATCTGGTAGTGCAGATACCTAGAATTTTCGTTTACCCAGCACACCCAGCACCGGTCGGTCGGATGAGATGGGATCGACAGCGAACAAAAACCAGAAATGAACAATATGCCTGACATTTCCTGTGGAACGCGGGCCGTGTGGGGGTTATGTTTCCAATCTCTCGGCTGGTATCGTTTCATTCAATATTTCGCTTGTGGTCGGTAACACTGCTGCTGCTGCTGCAAAGAAGGGACCAGAAAGAGTGCAGTATTTAATCTGTTTGCACACTTTCGTGCGTATTTTATTTCACGACCCAACCGTCTAATGTTTCTTCTATTCTGGGTTTTTTTGTTGTGTGATGCTTCCCTTCCAGGTAAGATATTTTTACAGCACACAGGCCCAAACATTGATTTTACGGCGACAAAGCAACAAAGAGAATAAGAGCAATCTAACCCATCATGGTTTCCACGTGCTCTCTCTGCGGTATTTGCCGGTTGCCACCGGTGTAGAGTTCGCTTTCAAACCTCCAAAAGTGCCAAAAAGCGTTGATGAACCACGCGGCAAAACATCGCAATGCTGTGTTGCACAGGTTCTGTCCTCGGGCGATCTCACCTTCCTCATCACAGCAGCATCAAATCTTGTTTAACGTTTCGTGGACATCGATGTACTAGCACCGAGTGAGTACGGCAAAGCAAATGCCGATCTGTCGTTGGGTCTTGGGGTTGGTAGGAAGGTAGGCCACAGGAAGACTGTACTTACTACACGCCCGGAATGCTTTACGGTCTGGTGTCCCCTCGGCTTGCACCTTTATCCGTCCGATGTCGCGTCCAAACCTGTGCGGCATTTCTCACACTCCAACCAAGATGATGCGAGATTTGAATGGGCACAACATTTCCGAGAATCTCAACTACGGGGTACGCGCCTTCCTTTGCGCTGTGCACGTTCTTTCGTGTTGCACATTAAACGGAGAAAAGAAACACCAGAAACAAGAGCTTCAAATCGTTGGACCATAATCATCATCTTCTGGCGCAATCTTCTTCTGCTCTTCTTCCCACTTGTCTTTCTTTTGCTCGCCTGCGATCCTCTTCAGGGTCAAAGCAGCAAGCGCAAAAGGTATTGTGAGAACGACTGAAAGAGAGAACGAAAGAGGGTCCGCTGGGACACTGGGACGCCGTAGAACGGAGCAAGCGCGGGAAGCTTTTCCTTAGTCTCTATTCCCATTCGCCGTTCTTTTGTTTCAGACCGTCCGAAATTCGAGCCCGAGGGACGGATCCGGACGGACTACCAAACGAAAGCAAAACAACGCAGCACCAGCGAGACCTTCGGTGGAGAGTGTTGAAGGAAAAAAGGGGTAAAGATCGTTTTGTATCTGCATCCATCCCCCCGTGGTCACGGGAAGCTCCTCGAGGAATTCGATGGAATTTACTAAACCTCCCCACGAAAAGGGATGACGCTGCAACAGGGCAGCAAATGGGCAGGACTGGGAAGCTTGACTACTGCAGATTGGTGGAATCGTTGTCCCTTTTCTACTGCGCTAATCCCAGCCAACACCACCACCACCACAGTTGTTGTTCGCACATGAATCAACACATTGCGGGTCTCATCGGTTGACATTCTTTTTGCAACTTGGTCCACCAACAAAAGGGTCCAGCAGCTATCCCTCCCCTCTAGGGACTATTATCTGCTGATAATGATGACAATCAGATGATGCGCTGTTTGTCTCTTCCCATTTATGTTTCCACCATTCGCGGTGAAGGTTGTGTGGTTGCCGCCTGTGATGCGCCTGGCTGGTGGTCAGCTCCAGACAGTCGTCGTCGTCGTCGAAAGGATGGAATATCGCACTCAACATGAAACAACTCGCGATGATTCGAAATTCGACATAATCATCCTCCATTTCTGGGGGGATTCTGCATTATGTCCGGGCCTCGGGTTCGGGTTTGGGTGTAGATTGCTAATTTGACGTTCCTCGGAACTGTCCGTCTCTCCGGTCGGAATTGATGAACCGTGTTGGGTGTCGACAGCAAGCGGATGGGGCAGCAGCACGACTTAATAAGGTTGTTATGGTAAGTGAGAAGAATCTCGTCGTTAAAAGCCAGGACTATTGGGCAGAATTTGTCTAAATCATACTGTGCTGTGCAAGATAATGATCGCTGTCGCATCGTCGGGGTTTAAGTGATTCTCGAGAACTGTTGCCCGACACATTCAGTGCGTCCGGAAGATATGTCTGGAGCAATTGCTGTGAGTAGAGTTGGGAACAGCGAGCCCACAGCACAAACAACCCCCCTTCTGTTGGGCGTTGTGGACGTATCCCTTTACGATGCTTCTGTTGTTGGTCGGCTTTAGTTTAGACCGATGACCGACTGCAGCCAACATTCTCTCCTTCCCCCCCGGTATACACCGGTATACAGAAGGTGTACACGAAACTCTCCAGACTAGCGACTTGGGACCACACATAAGATGCAGCCACAGTACTCTCATGGGGATCGCTGGAATGAAGGGTTCCTGGAAGCTGGGGAAGCTTTTTCGTCAAATTTATGAAATTCAATCCTCAGAAACGAGATAATGAGAGACCCAATTAGGTGCGACTTGGCAGGTCTCGTGTGTTTGTGTGTGATATGTGCAGCTCCGAATTTTGAAGTCTCTTACTTTTATCGCTTCCCTGCAACACCTTGCGTGACCGCAATGTGGCGTACAGGGGAATACGGTGTGGTTTACTTTTGTGGATGACTTGTGCAGGCCGTGCAGGTCCGGCACGGTAGAGGAGAGGGCAGAAAGATGTTGACCAGGACAGCAGTGCCAAGGCATTTCGGCACCCGACCCAAAGTTTTTAATGTCTAGTTTGTGGCAATGGAATTCATGCATGTCTCACTGGGCAAAGTTTCAAAGTTACACCGCACTGCATGTATCCCCAGTCGCTGTACTTGATACGGAATAAGTAACCCTTTTCTTCTCTCTGTAATGGCTTTCGTCCATTAAAGGCCAGCCTGTGGGCCTGTACGATGTATTTATATTGAAACAGAACGCTCGAACTGAAGAAACTAACCTTCACACGTGTGGTGCACGTATAAATGAACAAGTTAGTCATCCAATGGATGCATGTTGTTCAAAGTCAACCGCGCTCGAACCATCGCACAAAGACATAACGATCGGAAGCTTTTACGGAGGTATTCAGACCCTAGCACGCATCGTCGTAGGCAAATACACGTGAAATAAGGAAATGTAGCCCGGCAGGTTCTGAGAACACCGACAGAATCATACAAGTCAGCATACGGGGCGAAGATGCCTCCTCGAACGTTCCCAAGAACTGTGTACATACACTCAGCTCATAAAACGATAAACATGCGGATGCATCCCGTCGAGTTTGTTCTGACGTACTTCACCTAGTTTACATGTAGCAATTTAGTCTTCATGTAAAACCAATTTAGTCTTCATTTCTCTGTGTCATTACCAATGTTTGTTTGAAACTATTCACGGAGGTTGACATAATGAGTTGCTGGCTGCTGGTTTTACCGTGCAAGGCGACCTTGGAAGTATTTTGCAGGAGACGACGAGACGCTCCTCCTCGTACACGACATTTTGGACTGGCAATTTCCAAAAATGATATCCCACTGTTCAGCAACCCCATGCGTGTAATGCGAACAAGGACTTACATGTATTATGCAACAGTCACACTGAAGCTGTCATGGCGAACCCTTACCGGGAATAACTACCACGCGACTACGGGATGGGTAGTCCAAAATTATCGACCGATGTTTGCAGATAGAAGATTTTATCAGACATACACACACGACCGCTGCTGGGTTCGAGATAATGGTAGATACAAATTCGCAGAATTTCACTATTCCCGGAAAACGCTTTCCTCGCCAAATTAGATATTGCTCGCCAGACTGAGCAAAAGAGGAGGGCGTTCGGGCGGTTTGTGTTGGGGAGGATAAGGGGTAGGTTATGCGAGATCTTTCTTGTGGTAGCATGCGCATGCGCCATGTTTGCGCATTCGTGTGGTATACAGCAATTTAAGCAGCCTTTTTTTTCACTGGCATTCCGCGTTCAGCCATTATTATAGCGTCTCTGCCAACTTCCTTCCGAGTAACCCTTCTGCCTGATGTGATAAGTATCTCGTACAGCACATATCACACCGAACTGCTGCGCTCTCCCTCCAATGCTTCAAGCGATATCATCGGGACACGCTGTTCGACCCGCCGTTGTACATAGAATGTTGTTTGATTTGATTTTACTAGGAAACGATAACGAAATCTGCAACTGCGCGAACACACGGGTGCTGGCTGTGGCCATTCGCCGATCTATCTATCAGCGAGAGCCTCCCCACTGGGCGATTTACAGCATGTGTGTATGCGCACGCAAAATTCCGCGAAACAAATGATTATCACCGCGCGGTACTTGCGCGCCACTGGCTACCGTCGTCGCTTTCGATGCAGGCCGTTTGTGGGGTTTATTGTTTACATCGTGCAATCCCTGTGTATGTGTGTGTATGTCTGTGTCCATCCGAACCGAGGCATTCTAGGAATTCAAGGCCCTCTGGACCAGTTAGCAAACGTGAGATCACGGCAGAGCGGTATCGTACTCCCCCCGGCCCCTGATCGTTATGATGTTCTAGCGATAGAACCCACAGACAGATGCACTCATCAGTATCATCAGATGGACGGACATTTGTTTGTAAACCTCTTGCTTTTACCCTCGTTGTAATAACATTTATTACTGCTTTCAATCTGCCACTCATTGCGTGTACTCTCACAAACCTTGAAGGCCTGGGCAGAACCGGTCGCTCTGCTTCCCGGAATGTGGATCACACACCCGCGCCATATTCCGTCCAGCGATGCGTGTGTATGTGTGTATATCTGTGCGATTGCTAATTAACTCGTTAGTTATAGCTTTTCGATCGTAACGATTTGCTCTTGATGACGGCCGGCGTTTCTAACAGAGTGATTGGTGGACGGTATCCGGAGGGAGCAGGCTGGAGCTAGATTGCCGCCGAGCTGAATCGTATCATTAGAGGCGCCTGGGGTTGCAGTTATTGGAACCTCGGGGTGTGTGGAGCGAAAGGTAGTTTCCCGAGAATTGGGATGCAGTTTGTGTTTCGCCAGCTCAGCGACGGTAGCTTACAAGTTTGGTAAAAATGATATCCCTGACGGTGTGTGCGGCGGCAAATGGTCAAACTATCCCTTGAAGGCTGAGTCTACCCAGGTACGCTCTCAGGCATCTCCAGACCCCAGAATGAGTCTCAGGAAGCGGCGGCGGTTCGATCGGAAATTGGACACCACCGCAACTCCCCTCAGTTTGAAATTCCTTTCTCGATCGGTTTCTTTTCTTTTTTGGTGGAGTCAAGCAACCGAAACCCTTCAAAACAACCATACTTACACACACTCAAGCTCTCTGGACACTCTCTGTGACTTCTGAGGGAGCGCACATGCACATTCTCCTCCCCAGCGTGTGGAGGTGGTGGTGTTTACGGAGATTTTCACTCCCTTTTATCCCTTGCAATGGTGTATTCCACGGGTTATTAGGACCACTTTGGAACGGCTCAATGCCGCACCACCTGCTGCCGCTTTGTGTGTGTGTTGTGTTCCGTCCACCGTCGTTTCCAATCTGCCGACACTGCTTGGAAGCAGAGGTATCAGGTTACTTGCAAGGCAGGGGAGAACAGCCCTTTACCACACACCACAGGAAGCGGCCGTGTCTCTCTCACTCAGTGGCCGTCACATTATTGGCACCGAATGCGTCAATTTAGAGGAGGAGACAACAACAGTGGATGCCAAGAATGCCCAGGGGTATGGGGCTTAACTGTCCCGGTCGCTTTGTTTGTTAGTTGGTTGGCTTGGCTGGGTGAGAAGTTAACCCAATCCTCCTGACAGACACACATCACAACACACACACAACACCCGACGGCAACGTTCCCGTACAAACCGTTCGGAATAAAGCGAATGGCGAAAAAAGAGCAGTTGGCAAACAGCAGTGACCGCTGTAATCGGATCCGTGTGCCGTACCGCTTACCTCTTCTCCTCATTACACATACACACATGTGCTTTGCTATTTCTTTCATTCTCTTTTAAGTACTCCTCACCTGAGAACCATCAGAAGACAAGCGGCCGGCGAGGTCTCCGTTCTGCCACTGCACACACACACACACACGGTGTGGGGTGATAGTCTCTTCGCATTCTATCGGGAAAGAACCGCGCGCTAAACCTCAAAACCACCAGATTCGACGGCCAGCACGTACGGCGGATCGGGTTCCGTGGACGCGCGGCGGTGGTTTGTGGATCAAGTTCCAATTCTCACACTTCTCACGCTCGCTTTCGTGTACACACGGTATCGCGGGAGGTGGAGGAGAAGACAACCTTACCAACCACCCACCGACCCACTGTACAAAGTGGTTCGCCGCGAGGGCCCCCAACGCCCCCCGCTGCTATTTTGGAATGGAAGAGGATGGCAACTTCGTCAACGCTTAGTCTGTGAAAGTGCATTTGCTCAAGAGTGGTTTGTTTTCATAACAGAGGACTCCTCTACACTATTTGCCACTCGGACCGAACAGGCCGAATGGCGCAGAGTAGATGGAATTCGTTTTTGATATTTCTAGCGAATATCTTCTTCCCACTTTTTGCCCTACCCTGTCAATGACAATGGCTAAACGATTCTCCAACCTCTACCAAATGGTAGGGAAGAGGGGTGAATACTAGGAAAACTTCTTCACCAACGATCGATGTGTCGTTTGGTAGGTTTCTTGGATGGAGTTTCATGCTCTGGTCCGCTTCAGAAACCCTTCGTAACAGGACCGTATTTTCCCAGAGCCACTATCCGCCTTCTTTTTGCTCGCATGCTGTGATGCTGGTGGAGCACTGGAGCCAGACACGCTGCCTGCAGTCTGTTTTTGCGATGGGCATTTCATGGAAAGATGACGGACATACGATAGCCACACGAGAAAGGGCACTGCTGTGTGTGTCCAGGGCAATCCCACGAGCCTGATGATCTCTCCAGCGGTCGATGCAAATGCACACAAATCCACAAATTCCTACAATGCAAGAAGAAGCTCATCGACCACACCAGGTTGAGGTGTGTGTGCTGTCGTGCGCACCGTTTTCGCAGAGTTTTGCACTACTCCGTGGCAACTGTCCAGCAGCAGGGAGACACGATGCCGTCGATGATTACGACCCGAGCCGTATATGCTGTGGGTAGCCATTCTCCTTCATCCATTTTTTTGTATTATTTTGTCCCGCGAGGCAAGTTTATTATGCAAATCAATGCAAACAATTCCGCGGCCATATGCACGCGCGCCGCCTCCATCAATTCCCTTTGCGTGCTTCCGATTGATGAAACATTTGAATAGTGCGCAGACAGACAGCAAGCGAGACATAACACTGGTTGCGTGATGGATAGGCATGGGGGCAGAATTGATGGTGATTTAAGGACGCAGATTGTTTATTTCACTAAGTAAGCTATGCACGATTAATGTAATCCTCTCTCTCTTAACACCTTTTCAGATGGGCATGTTTTACGAATTCTATGTTTCCATCAAAAGTAACCTTTATATCCTTTCTGTCCTTTGTACAGAGACTGTGGCAAACAGTGGGTGGTGGACTATGTGGTCTTAGTTCCTACTATCGCTTAGGGCCTTTAACCGCTCGAGGCAAGTGCGAACATTGAACACAACTTAAGAGGTTCGTTTCCATTCCCCAGAAGCATTCCAAGAGACGTATCAATCCACCTACAGCGAGCAGTTAAGGAATCTATAGAGTGACTATTCATCGGTATCATCCCTTAGAATGTTATTAAGTTTCTATTGCTGGGAGGGAAATTCTGCCGGAACGACTTTGCTCAGTAGATGAAATAAGATATGCAAAGAGAGGCATCAATTTAAGATTTGGAATTTGGCAGGCTACTTTAGTGCACAGTGTAGCCGAGAGTATAGGTATTTGCGTATTGATGTGCCGTATCATATGACTTTGGCTTTGGCTGTGATGTTGGTGTGTGAGAAAATAAGTTTGCCCTTCGTGTGGAAAATACAGTTCCAGGTATTGTTTATGCTTCCTACCATATAACATCCACAAAACCCTTACTGTTGTGGACATGGTGAATCGCATCATTGGATTGCAAATGCATTTATATTATAATGAAATTTATTAAATTTCCCAGAAAACCCCAGTCCCAGGACGAATCACAAAAATGACAACACACACGAACCAAACAGAGTGTGTTTGGTAGGGAAATTTGCTGCATGCTCATCAGCGTGGGATTAAATCTCAAACAAAAATAAAACCTACAGCGGTATGAAAAGTGTGCACCCATCATCGCGCGCTTCATCCAATTTCCATCCTCCCGTCGTGGTTGCGTCAAGCGATGATGAAAATAGAGCCCCACTCTTCTGCTGCAGTGGTGGCTCGGTTCGCGAACCAACAAGGAACAAAGTACAAACAAAGCACTGCTGACCGATGAGTTTCGAACTTTGCTCGAATTACTCTAATTAATTAGTACAGCGCGCTGGTACCGCCGGAGATACCCGAAACGTTGATGAAACCTTGAACCACCCACAGGCCCAAGCCTGGGAAACACCGACTGGGGAAGAGTACGGTGCAATTATAATTATGAAATTTTTATACCACAACGTTCTGGATGCTTCTGGGCCTTTTGTAGTCTTGCCACTCAGTTGCACCTGCCCGCCACCCGTGGTTTCGTGGAAAACGACGAAGCACGGCGATAAATCATTATTTCAACGCGACAGCAATTGGTGCACGGTGAAAACGGCGGAACACAAATTGGGAAAATTGATACCGTCGCTAAACAGTGAGCAACCACACCGACAACATTTTCTCTTTGATACAGTGGTTTGTGGATGTTTCAAAATACTGCACACCATTGTGTCTGTGCGTGTTTATTGGCACACTTCCCTATAATGAGCTCAATTGATCGGTTTGTATCCCGTATCTGGGCGTTTGATTGACAAATTGAGCACGTGTTTGGGCTGTAGAATATAAGCAGTGCTCGGCATAAAGATGAGCCTGCTCACCGTTTGTTGTTCAGGCACTGACACTAATCCGTTGCCCATGTTTCACTCATACATTTTTGATTAAACTAATTACACCTACGAACGAATCCATAATTAATCCATTTTCCATGTTTCGTTTGATATAGGTTCAAAAACAACAAACCCCACCCATGGAGCAAGGACGTGTCGTCCTTCATCGTGTACCCGGAGGCGGCCAACCAAACCATCTACAGTCCCCGGCTGGAGGAGAACGACATCGGCAACTACAGCTGCATCCTGCGCAACGAAACGCATGCAATTAAGCACGAAATCGAACTCCGGTTACAGGGTAAGTGCCAACCCCAAATCCCAACACACACCTACCCCACACGTACAGACAAATCGCTAAGCTCGCGCACTTTTCATTTTGCAGATAAGCTGGACAACCCGATGCCGACGTTCCGGCCGAAGGATCTGATGGTGAGCGTTGGCGAAAGTGCCCGCTTCTACTGTGAAGCGTTCGTCGGCAACCTCTACCTGCCGGACGCGACCAACGAGATCGTGTGGAGCCAAATGTTCGACGACCATCCGCACAACGTTAGCGACAGCATGCAGGTGAACGTGACCCGGTAAGCGCCTCCTTCCCTTTCGCGTAATGAACGCTGGCAGAGATTATCCGTTTGATGATTGCAAACACGTCCGTCCGGTTGTGTGTGCGATAGCGGAACTCACGCGCGTATGCGTAGCTTAGAGAAAACCATTTCTGGTGCATCATCATGAACGATACACGTTAGCCCATTCGCATTCTGTCCATTTTATGCAGTCTTTCAACCCCCGGAACCACTCATTTAATCGTTTTCTGTCTGTTTCGCTATCTCTCCACAGGGAGGAAGGACAAATCATCGGCTCGTACCTGTCGATACCGAACATCCAGGCGCATCACTATGGCCGCTACCGGTGCCAGATTGTGTCGGGCAATTCGGCCCAAAAGCTCAACCTCAGCGTGCTGCTCTCGCCGGTGCAAGTGACGGCTATCACCGACACGCAGCTATCCGTGCTGGTGTACGTCATGGCCACGTTGCTGCTCGTGCTGGTCGTCCTGTTTGCCTGGATCTGCCGGACCGTGCAGCAGCGCACCAGCAGCAAGAAGGATAACCGCTGTTCGGCGCAGTTCATTGCGAATAATGAGCACGAGAATGTATAAATGGAGCTCACGAGAACGTGGCTGAGAACGACGAACGAACGATGCCAACGGGCATGGAGTAGAGCGGCGAATTGATCTGTTGTGTACGTGTACGTGGTTTTTTGTTTTGCGCCAGGCGTGACACTGAACCATCGATTGCTTCGAAGAGACTGAATTTCATGTTTTGCTGTGTGTGCTTCAAACAGACCGCGACCCGAGCGCGGTCGATCAGGTCAGTCCGACGGTGTGGCATTTTCCTGTGACAACATTGAAGTTACGCGCCACAACTCCCAGAATGCATCAAGTTTGACGACACACCTTTCAAAAAGGCGTTTTCTCATGTTTCGTGCTTTTGCGCCCCAGCAATTGGAAATTATGAGATTCGAGACTAACCCAATATTCGTACACACAGCATACAAAGCAAACCCCGTAGTCCGTCGTTTGCAAAACAAAGCCAAGCAAAAAAGCCGTTGCACTGTTTGTATAGTTAGTGTTAATGCCAACAGCTGTGTGTACGAGACAGGAGGGGAGGTCACAACACACATTCCACACATTTCTGGCGCTCTGTTGTTTTCCTCGGCTACGCAACACTAAAACACTTTCTGTGCACTTTGCCCTTTCTCTTACTGCATAAACGGTAACGGATACAGTGAGTTTGACAAAGGAAGGAGAGAGAGAACGAGCGAACAAAAAGGATATATTGTATCGTGACGGGTTTACGGACGGAGCCTGTTTCGGAAGCTAGCAAACACAACTATACCCACAAAACTGCATTTAGAAAGTATTACGAATGAGTTTTGCTAAAAGCAATCATTAGATTTAATGGAGGGATTTAAGGGGGAAGGATGTTGACCATAAACTCAAACCTATTCACAAACAAAAGTACACGCGAAGTGTGCTCTCTCTATTTAGAACAGCAAGTTTAGGTGAAGATAATGGTAATTAAAGAAAAGAAGTAGAACATATAGCTAAAACTAAAGTCTATCGAGCGAGAAACAAATGCAAAACACAGTGGTACAATATTGTTCTATATAAGAAACAGAACTTAAATTTACACACAGTAAAACAAACTATTGTATACGAAGCTATAACAACACGAACGTAACATAAAAACACACACCCATACACATGAGCACAGTCCAAAGGAACCACACCACACAAAGGAAGAAAAGATAGGAATGATGAGCACTAATAGACTTACGAATGTAGCAATAATCAAAATTATGTACCACCATATTAACTCACACACTTTTTCGTTATGTGCTACTGCTGCTTCTGGTGTAAAAGATGAAGAAAACTCTCCAAACAAGTAAGCGATTTGCAACAAACACAGAACAAAGCGACAGAATACTCGCAAAATTGCAGCTCACAAGAGCAGCTGTTGTAGGCACTGCAGTTTCGGAGTACGCGTAGTGCGTGTTGTGTATTATGAACGTGTTGTGTAACTAGGTGTTGTGTATGTTATGTATATGTGTGTTGTGTACATATATATACTACAGGGTTTCCCACGATTTATTGGTTGGTTCCCACGATTTATTGGTGCGTTCCCACGATTTTTTGGTCATTTCCCATAATTTTTTGGTAGCAACCCACGATTTACAGGGTTTCCCACGATTTATTGGTTGGTTCCCACGATTTATTGGTGCGTTCCCACGATTTTTTGGTCATTTCCCATAATTTTTTGGTAGCAACCCACGATTTATTGGTCGGTTCCCAAATATTATTGGTCGTTTCCCAAATATTATTGGTCGGTATTATATTATATTATATTTGGGAACCGACCAATAATATTTGGGAAACGACCAATAATATTTGGGAACCGACCAATAATATTTGGGAACCGACCAATAAATCGTGGGTTGCTACCAAAAAATTATGGGAAATGACCAAAAAATCGTGGGAACGCACCAATAAATCGTGGGAACCAACCAATAAATCGTGGGAAACCCTGTATTGGTCGGTTCCCAAATATTATTGGTCGTTTCCCAAATATTATTGGTCGGTTCCCAAATATAATATACAGGGTTTCCCACGATTTATTGGTTGGTTCCCACGATTTATTGGTGCGTTCCCACGATTTTTTGGTCATTTCCCATAATTTTTTGGTAGCAACCCACGATTTATTGGTCGGTTCCCAAATATTATTGGTCGGTTCCCAAATATTATTGGTCGTTTCCCAAATATTATTGGTCGGTTCCCAAATATAGTATAATATAATACCGACCAATAATATTTGGGAAACGACCAATAATATTTGGGAACCGACCAATAATATTTGGGAACCGACCAATAAATCGTGGGTTGCTACCAAAAAATTATGGGAAATGACCAAAAAATCGTGGGAACGCACCAATAAATCGTGGGAACCAACCAATAAATCGTGGGAAACCCTGTAAAAGACGTGTAGGAAGTGTAGTGGTTGGTGGACATCCTTCGAAAGGATGCGTACACGTGGGATTGTAGCGCAAAACAATGCGCAAGAGGAGCGAGATGCGAGTAGTTTACGTGGAAAGTGATTGTAATAGTAACGTAAGAAGCAAAACTCAAACAAAACGTGCACGAACGCCCAACCCCAACCATGGATTACGGTGGCTACAAGGGGGGGGGGGGGGGGGTGCACAGGGAGGGAGAACTGTTAGAGCTTAATTTAGCCGTTGGCGCGAGGCGTACAGTACGCAATGTCCCAGCAGCCACGTTACACGTGGCACACGTGTGGTGATCGCTTAATTTAATGACACTTATTTATTATCTCGGCAAAAACGGGGGGAAAGAGCCGATAAAGCAAACAGCAAACTGCTTAACAAATGACAGTGACTAACTATAGCTACTTATAAAAAATAGTATCAGGGACGATACGCACTACTGCATACGAGATGATAATGATGATGATGATGATGAAGGCAGGATGAGGATAGGAAAGTAGAATGAGGATGGAGAGCAGAGGGTGAAGAATATAGAGCTACCTACACCAAGGCGCACCAAGGCTAGGCGCTCCTAATTAGTTAGTTAGTTTGGTTATTGTATTTTTTGTTCGTTTCAAAAAGAATAGAAACTCTTTTGCTATTAGAAAAATGTTCGCTCTGTACAGCATACGACGGACTTATTTGCTTCAATGTTAATTTAAACGATCTCGGTTAAGGTAAGCAGAGAAAGAAGGTTTGTTTTAGTTTGCAAATGCTTTTAACAAACCTATTTTAGACAATCTGTCGTAATTGCGCTCAATATGTGTGTTTTATTCCCATGTTCCCATTCATGCATTGGTGGAAAGTGTTAGCAGCGAGAAAGAGAAAGCGTTGCAAGTGATAACAAACAAAAACACACGAACGGAAATGCAAAACCTCCACCCCCGCGTTGAACGTTGAGTGCGTCGGTGTGAGAGCTAAATCGAATTTAATGAACCCTTTCCTACCGGTTGCGTCGAAAATGGCGCGTATCATTCTGTGAAGACTAATATATTTAAAGACAAGAATGCTATACAAATTGCGGGAAGATCAAGACTCCTCTATCTCTTCTCTCCAGAAGTCAAGCAGTGCGCGATGCAATGAAGAGTCGTCTGTGCAGGGATACGACATTTGGTCCCACGATACAAACGGCGCACGTGTGCACGTGTCTAATGCGGTATATCGTTAGGGAGTTTTTTTTTCATCCTGTTAACTCATACTCGTATTGCATACTTGATAAAAAAAAACACAACCAACAAATCCAAACTAATTAAAGATAAAATAAACTGTCTAACATAGTCGTACCCGGGCCATGTTTATACCAAAATGCGTTTCGAAGCTTAGAAAATATGAAAGAAAATACATTGTTCATTTCCAACCAGATTTTTCCGTGGTTATTTGAATACTGATAAGTAGTTCTTCTGAGAAAATCTGCTTTTCCGGCATCAATACGCTTTTTTGACGATGTCAACGACGATGCAAACTGTCAATTCAAAATTATCATACAAGAAAGACCTCAATGCTAATTTTACAAACAAATAATGCATGTGTTATTCGTAGTTAATGTACTCTCGTGATGCAAAAGCCAAAGGAATTGATTATTTGACTCAAAATGTTCCAATTTCATTACAATTAGCAATAATTTTGTAATTTTTCTCCAGTTTTGGTGGGTAGGAATGGGTCATTTTCGAAACACGCACATTCGAACTAGCGCCACTGTCGAACATGGTGACGATTTGACAGCCCGAAAACAACAACACAAAAAAATACCACCAAACATTATTAATGCAAATCGGTGCGCATATTTCTTATCGCATTAAAACGTGTTTCCTCTGTCGTTTTTCGTGAAAAATGTTTAAACAATAGTGAAGCAGGAGCGAGTTGTAGAAAACCGGTCAACAAACCTTTTGCGCCGTGCCGCCACACGCGTGTGTGCTGCTGCCAGCTGTTCGGCCTCGGACGGCTCAGTGCTCAGGGGAACGGAAGAAAACGGGCAATGTAGAACACACAGCTGGAGCTTTCTCTCAACTAAAAAGAAACACAATCCTTTCTATCCTTCCTATCGTACGTGGCTGTGAAATGTTTTGCTGTTTGAAGAACTGCCTCAACGGTGTGCTGCCGGCTCAGTCCGTGCACATCACGAAAACAGCCAACCCGGTACAACTGGACTCGTCACATATGGGTAGGTGGAGGGGATGCGGGGCATTTTCTCACTCACTCTTTCATTGACCGATTCATCTGCTACCCTTTTGCAGGCCATGAAGTGGTCATCATCAAAAACGGACTGCGAGCCTGCGGAACCGGTGGCGTACTGGCAAACGCACCGCTCGTCCAATCCAAATCGTATTTCGAGGTGAAGCTGCAGCAGTCCGGCCACTGGTCGATCGGGCTGGCCACGCAGCAAACGGACCTGAACCAATCGGTCGGCGGTAAGGACCGGGAATCGTGGTGTCTCAACTCCAACCATCTCGTACTGCACGGGGGCGACGTCATCTATCGGCTGGACGCCAGCAAAGGGAGTGCGGTACCAAACGGGGGACAAAACTCACCGGGACACACCGTCCCCGGCACAGTGCCCGTCGATCTCTCGCCCATCTCAGCGCCTCCCGCATTCCCTTCATCCGCTTCCCCACCCGGCGGCAGCGGGGAAAGTGGATTGCCCCAGGAAGGCGACACGATAGGCGTCGCGTACGACCACGTCGAGCTGAACTTCTACCTGAACGGCAAGAATCTGAACGTGCCGGTGCTGAATGTGCGCGGAACCGTCTATCCCTGTCTGTTCGTGGACGATGGTGCGATTCTGGACATTGTGCTGGATAACTTCGCGTACGGGCCACCGCCCGGCTTCGAGCGCATTCTGGTCGAGCAGTCGTTACTTTAACTGGTCACACGCGAATGTTTGCGTGCGTGCGTGCGTGTGTGGGTGTACTGTTGCTTTTGTTAAGTTTTGAAACGCGCACGTTGCAATCGATTCACTAACATAATTAATCTCTTCAGTGGGAAACGGACACTCTGTGCCGGGGGTTTCCATATCCTATCTCTTTCTCTCTCTCACACACAATCTATCTTACTAACTTTCTTCTATCCTGCCGTTTTTCTCTTCCGCTTTGTGTTAACACATCGTTACAAGATCGTGGCTGTGGTGGTTTAATGATTGCTTACGGAAAGTTCCGCTCCATACACTACTACGGCGTAACTTGTTACAGTAATCCAATGTCTTTCACACAAAAGTGCATAGAACGACGAGGACAACGGTCTAACTACAATGCCCAGTATCAAGGATCGAATCAGAAGCGAAACAAAAATGCTTGCTTCATTCGTCCTGCCTAATCCATCATTCCTTTTTTTCTCCTTTACTACAACACCAACAAACTGAAACCGTTTATTGTAAGTTGGTGGAAGCATCCCCTTTTTCTGTCGCCAACGTTTGCGTTCCCTTTCCTTCGAAAACCACAAAACGCTTCGAACTGATCTAGATATTTACGCTATTACGATTGTATAAATAGAACAAACTGCGAAACATTGGAAAAGAAAATATATTATACACATGAACATATTTATTACACGATGGAATCGCGTGGCTGGTGTGTTTGTTTTTTCGATAAATGTGTTGCTAGAGTATAAATGTGTGTTTCGATTATGATTTCAGCTAGCTAAACCCCGTAAAAGGAGTTCTAGCAATCGATGGATTGCTCCCATTTATACATTCTTCCCCAATCTAGTCCTATTATTATCGATTCGAATGGAAGGAAGGCCCTTTCGAAACTTATACTAACACCAATTTTAATAAGAATAAGCAACACTAGTCGGACATCAAGACAACAATGTCGGACAATGTAAAGCAAAAGAAAAAAATCATAAATCAATAATTTATTCCAACCATGACGAACCGTGTCAGTCAGGATTTACCCGCCCCACATGGTTTGTGCTTGTTATTGGGGTTTACTCTTTAAAAACGTTTGTATCACGTTTGTATGTAGTTGCTGTTCCGTGGTACAATCGTCAACTCGATCGACTGAATGCAACATGCCCGTCATATGGGATCATGGGTTCAAGCCTACAATGGACCGTCGCAGGAAGTGACTATTATCCTATCCCGGCGTGGTAGTGAATTAAGTCTAGAAAGCCTTATAGGCCGGCATGTCATTGTAGGACGTTACGGCAAATAGAAGAAGAAGAACAACTGTATCAAATTCACTATTATGTGACCTATAAGTGGAGCTGCTCTGCTCCTTATCCTCTCATTGTCTTTCATCAAAATTCATCATATTCCTTTTATATAAAATACACAAACCCAATAGGCTTTTCTTCGCTGGGTATTTTGAGCAATTAGGAGCTAAATTTCATAGCTAACAGTTACATAGATACCAGTTGAGGCTTTCACGAAATGCCAACAATCATAAACGCTCCATGAAAGTCTCTTAGAACACTCAAAATGAATACTTGAATCGGCGTTTTACTTTAAGGACACTATAGTCGTCTTTTTTAAAGGTTCCTTTGCAGTACTTCTTCGTGAAAAGGCCAAACAATCGCATTTTCCCTCCACTCAATGGTTGCCAATCGCTAAACAATACAATCCCACCGTGGCCCACCGAAACACACCACAACATGGCGCCCCACTTTGGTCCAGGAAAGAAGGACATGAAAGCTTTCTGTGTGTGCACGGTAAATTATGCAAAAGGGGGCTACCACCGGAAAACGCACGTCCACACACCTTACCGACCCATCAGGCCTTTGCCATCTGGGGATGCCATGGGAGGAGCCACACGTGCGGCCCATTGAGCGGACGATCCCGGCGGTCGCATCATCGTGTCCTCGGTTCCGTGTTTGGCAGAGCAATCGGTGTCCTTTTGTGAGCAGCAGCACAACTCCCTTCCTCTGACCTGGCTGTCCTGGCTGTGTGTACGCGTTGTCCTTTGTGCTTTGACCTTCCCCCGTTTGGTGTGGATCCTGGCCAACAAACAAATCGAACCCGGGCATAAAGTCAGCCTTTCGATTCGTCCCACCATGTCCCGCCATGTCGTCCCTCGCACTAACCAGCCACCATCGACAGGCAGGAGTCATGCGCGCTGTGTGGCTCGATATGGTCGGGTCGAAACCACACCTACTTTTGCAAATGGCTCCTAGCCACCATCACCATCTGATGGGTGGGGTTGTAGGGCTGAGAGCAGCTGAGCTGGGGTGGCGGTTGTGGGACGGAGATCCCGATCACAGCCAGGAGACCGAGGGATCGTCTGGTCGGAGGTCAAACCTCAAAACTCGACGGCTCGACAAGCCGTCCAACATGCGCTCGAGCATCAATTGCAACCGGAACGTCAATCGGAACGGCAAGCAAGCAGTAGTGGTGTGATCTGGACGATTGAAACACTTGTCAGGACATTCCGGGTTCATCTTGTAATAGTGTATGTGAGTGTGTGCGTTGCATTGATGTGCTTAAGTGGGTTATGACAAGTGCTTAATACAACATCACATCACCCGGACAATTCCGACGGTGTTGCAAGGATATTTCACCCACGGCGATTTGGTTGGCATTTGTAGTAAGTTGCCTTTTCGTTTGCATGTAGCAGTAAAATGAAATGATGAACTAGGAATTCGTAGTGAATTTACTGGGTTAAATTTCTACAACACACAATATTTCTAAATTGTAAAGCAATACATCAAAATAAACTCATACTTATTATGAATTTCGCTTGCATCCAACCACAATTAATAGATCTATTTGTATTCAACATGAATCTTCAAATTCACATGCTCTAAACAGGCTCTGTTTAACACAGAAATTTTGATCGTCTTCAAGCTCTGTTTGCAGTTTTTGAGAGGATTTTTAGGAAATTTAAGCAAACACAAATACTTAAAACGATTGGTTCATACACTACTGTTAGCTCATCCTGTGATCCTTCTAAATTATTATGCTCCTCCCAAAGTCCCAACGGCGACCAGCTGTGCCGTTTCTCGATGATTTGATAAAATGCAAATTTCAACTTTCGCCAACCCATCCACACCTTTTCCCGGGTGTCAAAAGGTGTCATCATCCATCGACGTGTTTCAATAGCCGAATCAATGGATTTACGTTGACGTCAATTATGTTGGGACACCGCTCTGCCCATGCTATCGATAGTCAATAAATGATTAATCAGCTTTTTTTTGTTAAACCATTATTGTTGTCGACAAACTTATCGACTCATGGCGTGCTCCGCCGGTGTAGATGTAAAAGGCTTGGGCAAGGGGATTCAAAGGATGGATTAGTTACAGTGCAGCTTCATTGTTGCAACCCTATTGTGAAGATACTCCGGGCTTAATATACAGTGTTTATGAACCAAAGTTATTGTTGTGGTGGTGAAATTTAAATTAGAATAACAACAACGACAATATACAGGGCAAATTAATATGACAATTACCAATTTCGATATTACCTCAAATTAATTGAATTTAATTTTCACTATCTAATGATGTTCTGTGTGTGCCGGTCGCATAGTACAAACGTCACGCCATACGAACTAACCAAATCCCATTCAGATTCCGCAGAATTGGCTATCCTCTTATGGTTAAAACGAACAGTCAAAGACAGCCAAATTCAAAATTAGCTTTTATGGCTGGCCTCTGACTCTCTAACTAGGGTTATTGTGCCAAATGAGGAGAAGAAGAGGCTTCGGCCTGCAAGGCTGGACATAAAATGTGTCACATCCCAGCCGTTGACAGCGCTGATCTTAATACAGTGAAATCTCTCTAAGATGTAGTCTCTGCAAGATTATTTGTTTCTTTAAGGTGAATTTCGATCCCGCATTCTATGTCTCTTAAAGATGAAGATCTCTCTAAGGTGAACATTCTCTAAGATGTACATGCGATATGGCACCCTAAAGCCAAGCCCACTTCACTAGTGGGTACAGGCAGGCCTTGACCGGCAGCGGTTGTTGTGCCACATGGCCTCATAGAAATTAGCTCTTTTCTGTCTCAATTTGTCGATAAGAAAAAATAATTAAAAATTTTACATTTTTACAATTTTTATGCAATTTATAGTAAAGAGTGTAGATAGCTAAAGGTTATTTTTTTAAGCATATTTCTAAAATGTTATTGCATAGTTTCTAAGATTCCACGCAGAGTTTTTTAATTTGATCAGTTTTTTTGGTAATTTTTCATTTTTTCAACACACCGATCAATCAAACTTTGAAGGAGAAATTATCCAACAAACCGTAACGATCTTGTGGCTGTAATTGATTTTTCAATTGACTTTTCCCTATTCCTTCAATATATCCCTTTTGCGAACAAAAACTCCATTCCCCAATTTGCTAAAAACCGCAACAATCACAATATGTTTTTCATTGGAAAAAATATTAATTTTCATATCACTCCTCTCCTAAAGCGCCTTACAGGAAATGCTATACTAAGTACTACCTTATTACACACACACACCGCCCAATTCATCCAATACCCCTCCAGCAGGGGTGCCTAAGCCGACGAGAGACACCCCTACTACTTGACATTTCACCGGCGCGGCACTTTTCCAGGCGGACTGGGGGCAAAGTGAAAAGTCAAACCGTTTACCGCATAATTTGCTGCACGCGTCGTCGGTTGTATTGTTTTCCCTCCGGCGAGCTGAGCTTCGGTTGGCTCCGGTCGGTAATTATAATTGTGGCTCGTGTCTCGATTTCCGGTACACCTGTGTGCTACCCGTGTCCTGCGCAACCCAGGCTCCTCGCGCCAGTATGCAATGATGGGAAATTAATATCTTTGCCGCCAGTGGCCAGAAGGTACAGTATCGGACATTAAGATAGGACCCTTTTTTTTCAATGCACCGTGCACTTGTTTTGCCACGTTACTCGTGTTTGTGTGTGTGTATGTGTGTATGTGTGTGTGTATGTGTGTGTGTGTGTGTGTGTGTGTGTGTGTGTGTGTGTGTGTGTGTGTGTGTGTTTGTGTGTGTGTGTGTGTGTGTGTGTGCATGTGTGTGTGTGTAGTAGTAGAAAGTGAGTGTGCTTTTTAATATGTATTTGCAAGTGCGCGGGTTTGTGTCTGAAAAACATAGCTTGCCATGATGTCATATTGCGTTGAAATTATTCTTATTATGTGTGATATCATGTGAAACATTGTGCGTTTACACTTGGATAAAAACTAAAGTTTGCATCGACAGCAACCCTTGTTCCTCGGACGAAAACGCAGGTCTGCTGTTTCATGAATGGAAATGGACACACGCACAATAGCAATGAACTTGGCATTCTCTCACAGGTGTTTCTCCAGTGCACGCCATTGAAAGGCCTTCGTGCATCTCTGCGTTGCACGTTGTGTGCGAATGGTAAACTTTGTGCGTGCATTGAGCTGGCGCGCAGTTGTTCTTTTCAATGGGCGTTTTGTTTCATGAGCGCGGCAGTATTCTGTTCTCGATTTTGAAGGGAAGACGCTTACTCGCGTACTCGTTGATAGTTTTTATCCATGCGATGTTTTCGCTGCTCGACAACGATGTTATTCATCGCGTATAGAAGTAGAACGCAGGCAGAGCACGGGATCAGCCGTGTCCAAGTTTTTAACCAGCGCGTTCTTGACGGTCCAAGCAAGCAATGTTAGTAACAATGGGTCGAGGTAAACGTTGTACCGATTATCAGCGCCATATGTAAAAGCGAATGGCTGCTGCTGGCATTAAGCGCAAAAGGATCGAGTTCGTAATGGAACGATCGCGCACTTTTGTGGCAAACGCGCTTCGGACAACCGAAACGTGCTTAGACAACTGAAACGCGCTTGGACAACCGAAACGCGCAAGTCAACCGGACGTCCTCAGAAGACCACGGCGAAAGAAGACCGTAACATTGTTAATATATCGAAAACACACTGATCGCGAGGGCGGTGGTCCTGCTTATCACACCAAAAACCTAACCCAAAGCACAAAAAAGCTACTTACAAATCTATCCGAAACGACCTACTTGTGAAACAAACACACACATCAATACACATTCAAACATACATCCACACACACACACACACATGCACACACACATACACACACACACATAAACACACATACACACACACACAAACACAAACACATACAAACCACTCATAAACTTGGCCCAACGGGTGCACGGTGCGTTAAAAACCCAATGCCCTATCTTTCTGTCCGATACTGTAGCACTGTTCAATAATGCAGTGGAAAAGGGGAGCAGGCAACCCGTCCGCACATCGTTGTTTTGGGCAAAAAAAGGGAAAATCTTGCTTCAAAAAACTTTACCCATGGAAAATGATTTTCTCGTCTCCGACGTGAATCCTTCTTTCGAAACTAAACTTTTTTAAACTCCTTTTCCCCATCCATCATCGTCCTAGGCAACACATTGCTTCACACACTGACGGACGAATGCCGTTTTTGCTTGCTTGATCCACACACACACACACACACACATGTGTTGCTGCTCCGAACTTCCGCAGAAGTTCCTCAGTTCTCATGAGTCACGTGCTGCCGCCGTCGATTTACACACGCTTCATTATTATTGCATTTGAAGTGATTTTCCGCCTTTCCCTCCAAAGTTTTTTGCTTTTTCCCCCTTTTTCGCCCTTTCAATCGGGCCAGATCGAACCGCTATCGACATATCTCCCTCTCTCTCTCTCTCTCGCGTCCCGGAAGTCGACGTTTCGTCAATGTATGTATCCTTATGCGTTATTATTGAAACCTGTCCAATTTACACGAGGGGTTGTTGGAGAAGGTTTATGCATTTTTGTTTTGTCACCGCTGCCAGCTACTGTTAATGACGGCATCAGGCCCAATCCCCGTCTAGGGCGTTTGTGTATGTTTGTTGTATCCTTTTTTCGATGAAAGGGATAATGCGGCACACGTGTGGTGGTGGTGGTTACTCGAGGGTACTTATTCAATGTTGTTCCTATTCTGGCGTCACGTTTAACAGCTGGCATTTGATTCGGTTTGGTGCGCTTTTTTGGAGCAATCTTTATCTGTGTATCTATTTTCGTACCCAAAACAATCGAGCCCCGGAGGTTAAATAGAGCACGAGCGAGTCATTAAGCGAACGCTAATGTGATGGCATTTTGTGATTCGATATCCTGTATCTACGGTTCGGGTTCTAATGACCGATGCCTATCGGGCAATTAAGGCGCGAAAGGATCGTAATCAGGAATGTACGATCGTACGGAAAATATGGCACCAAATGAACAGGTTTATAGGACATTGGAGGCTTCGGACATTGGACATTGGAGATATTATTTCAATAACAATATCACTAGACACTTATGGAGAACATGAATTCCTATTTGACACGGGTTTCATACTTCCACAGTTGCACTCTTCGCAAAGTTGCACTAAATCTTAACAACACCAACCCAGAACATTACTTGAAGATTCCAACTTTCCATTTGAACGTCTTTACCAGATGTTGCTCTTACCTTTTTACGATCCATGTTGTACTGATAGGCATGTTTTCCATCCCTCGTTCAGGCTACTCCCGCCAGCCAGTGTGTCATCTCCATGAACGACAACATCGTCGGTGGTGGCGGAGCAGGCGGTGGCAAGGTGTCAACCGGTGGGCCCGGTGCTCTGTGCAAGGTTTGCGGCGATCGGGCCTCGGGCAAACACTACGGTGTGCCGTCCTGCGATGGTTGCCGTGGTTTCTTCAAGCGCAGCATCCGCAGGTAAGAAAGTGCTGAGACGATGGAAGAAACAGTTTCTCAGCGTTCTCATGTACAGCAAATCATCATCGTTACGAATGTTTTCCCACTTCCGGACAGAAATCTCGAGTACGTGTGCAAAGAGGGCGGCAAGTGTGTGGTGGACGTTTCGCGACGCAACCAATGCCAGGCGTGCCGATTTGCCAAGTGTCTGCAGGCCAACATGCGCCGAGAAGGTAAGTTACACACACACACACACACACACACACACACACACACACACACACACACACACACACACACACACACACACACACACACACACACACACACACACACACACACACACACACACACACACACACACACACACACACACACACACACACACACACACACACACACACACACACAGACACACACACACACACACACACACACACACACACACACACACACACACACACACACACACACACACACACACACACACACACACACACACACACACACACACACACACACACACACACACACACACACACACACACACACACACACACACACACACACACACACACACACACACACACACACACACACACACACACACACACACACACACACACACACACACACACACACACACACACACACACACACACACACACACACACACACACACACACACACACACACACACACACACACACACACACACACACACACACACACACACACACACACACACACACACACACACACACACACACACACACACACACACACACAAACCCACATGTAAACACAGACACAGCGCCACGCGGATAAGAGACGAACCCCGGAAATCAAACACTTGTCGTATCGCCACTTGAACCGTATCCGTTCTCACATGCCTGGTCGCAATTAGCGCCACCATGTTCCACATCGCACCCCTGATACCAACTTTCTTACTCGCTCTCTCTCTCCCTCCTTTGCTCTGGTGACATCTGACCCTTCCCAATGTTTGCTGCGATTGAAAAGATGTGTTTACCACTCGACCGCACAAAACGCGTCACGTGGTAGGATTTGCTCTTCCGCTTCCTTCGAACCTTCGGAAGGTGGTCCATGAGCGGGGTCAGCTTTTCGATCCTGGCAAGTTCACTGTCCTCACGGGCCCTGGCATGTCTGTGATTGACACTTGCGTCGAACGAACGGGCGCCCTACTTCGCCCGGATTGTGAAAATATTTGCTCCCAAAAACACTCTTCTAATTGCTAAATCAACAATCTGCCGCTGATGTGGCCCTCGGGTCGCACAACACAGTCCCGGGCGAAGGACCACGATCGATTACGGGTTTTTCCATCTCACGCAAGGAAACGCAAAAGATCTTCCCCTCTTCTGTCCTGGACGATCTTTTCGTGCTAATGCCACTTTTGAGTTTACTTCGTAGATTCTTGATTGAATATGTGAAATGTTGATTTTTATGTTCATCTGTCCATTATTTTGAAAAATGTCATGCAAATGTTCTAATAAAACTTCAAACTTCAGCTCTTCCTAAAAACCTTGCTCGATTTCATACTTTGAATGTGTTTGATTTAGCTTATAGCCTACATATCCTAAGTATGTCTTTAGTTTCCATTTACAAATCTTCCGCTAAGAGCAATTAACACCACAGCTACATTGATATCGAGATCCATTCCCCTACCTGTTCTTTCCCCTAAGTGCAGTTCTTTCGAGCGACACTTTCACCCGCTGCCTACCGTATGTTGACACAGAAACACAAAACAACCGTCTCCCCTCGACGGAGTCCTTGCTCTTCCCGTGCCCGAGGACGTGACAATGCGTTCGATCCCTCTTCACTCCAGCACAGGCAGGAATTCAAATTTTCAACCAAACGAAAATGCTTCCATTCCCTGCATTTTTGGAGAAGGGCCGGAGGGTGAAAGCATCCAACTTACAGCTAAAGCTAGATCCGATATCCGTCGATGTTTGGCCAGTTGGTTGCTTCACATCATAAAAATTTGGTTTTGTTTTCATTCCCGATGCTCCTCCTGTGATAACAGACCAGCACTAGAGCCTCGTAATGACGGGCCATTATTGCTCCGGAATGGAGTAGGTCCGGAAGGGGGAAAGTGCCCAAAGAAAATGTTTGTTTAATTCGAGCCGTTCCAATCTGATGGCGGGAAGTTGAAGGTGTTGGAAAATTTACCATAAGTGCAGCCAAAAGATGGTACGATAAGAGGATGCGTTTTCGGTGCGTTTGAAACATCCCATTTCTTCAGAAACATGTTTAAAAGAGGTATTTGCCAGATTCCTTAGGGAGTCTTCCGTAGAAATGTTCTATGTTCGAATAATTTACTAACCAAATCCTTCTATGATTGATAAGGATACTTCCGGCCAAGCCAAGAAGTTGATTGCTGGTCAACTTCAATCATTCGGAACAGTTGACCATTGCTGGAGTTCCTTTTTTTCAACCTTTCTGCACCCAAAACCGTTCCCCTTTAATCGTGCATCAGTAAACTGGGGTAACACAATGGTGGACACGACCCGGTGGTGTTGTCGGGTGGTGTTTGTATGTGTGTTTCTTCGCGACATAATAATCAGCATCATGGGAACCGGACCGGCTGTCACGGTTGTAGCTTTCTCCTGCGTTGAGTGTTCCCCCAGTCCGGATAGCGTTTAACTTATACATCGAATTTCTTCTGCTCTGTCTCCCTGGTTTCCCCCCCATTTCCCCTACCGTCAGCCGTCCAACATGAGCGAGCACCCCGGAACTGTACTCCGCTGACTGCGACCGTAAGTGGTCTCTCCGCACATGGCGATTACTACGCAGCCCGGACGTCCTTCGCCGCCCTGCCCCAGGCCAACCTATTCTTCCCACTTCCACTGCATATCACAGCGGCAGCGGCTTCCGGACCATTTGCGCCCATCGCCGATCCGGGCCGTTTTCTCTCGCCATACGCGGCCCAGTCGCTCGCAGCTGCCGCGGCCAACTCCACCAGCTTTGATCACTTTCCACCGCCAATACCACCACCACCACCACCACCGGCACCAGCCACGACACGGAGGACTTCTCCGACGGCTTTTCAACCCACGTCCACGGGCTTAGCGCCGGGTTCGGGACTGGTGCAAGTGCCAGTGCCTCTGCCAGCTTCGACGGCGGTCTCTAAAGCGAACCTGGTGAGCGAGGGAAGCCAGATGACCACCACGATCACGGAATCCATGTTCAACAGCATCACGGGAGACTCGCTGGTTCTTCCGGCACCGCCACCAATCCACTCGATCAGTTCGATCCTAAGTCTCAGCTCGGCGAAGGAGAACGAAGTCAGCAGCACGGGTGAGGAAAGTCCTCCCCGTGGCTCGAGTGGCCAGCAGCAGCAGCAGCAGCAGCAGCAGCAACAGCAGTACCATCATTCGGTATTGTTTGGCCAACCAGGCAGTATCACCGGTTCGATGCACGCCGTCAAGAGCGAAACAGACATGCTGCTAGAGTCTGCCGCCAAGCTGCTCTTTCTGGCAGTGAAGTGGGCGAAAACGGTGCCCTCGTTCCTGCAGCTGCCCGCCAACGATCAAAAGCTGCTGCTAGAGGAGGCATGGGCCGAACTGTTCGTTATCACTGCCGCACAGTGGGGATTGCCGATCGACAATGGTAGGGCAGCTTGTCGCACTTGCGTCACTTTCAAATCTAATGCGATTGTTTTGTCCATTGTTGAATTTCATCCCTAGAATTCATTGCGCGGAATCCACAGGCCGTGAAGCTGCAGAGCGCCATCCAGCAGTTTGGCATCGCACGGGTGGACTATCGCGAGGCGGCCTGCCTGAAAGCGCTGGTACTGTTCCGACCGGATCAACCCCGACTATACGCTGCGCACGAGGTTTTGCTGCTTCAAGACCAAACCGTTGCACTGCTGCACGAAAAGTGTGGCGGCGTCAGGTTGGGCCATCTGCTGCTACTTCTGCCGGCCATTAAGGCCGCGGCCAATGCGAAGGTACTGCAGGAGATGCTGTTTCGCAAAACGGTCGGTGAAGTGGCGATCGAGCGTCTGCTGCTGGATCTCATGAAAACATAACGCATGGTGCGTTAGTTTACTCTTAAATGTAGCATTTAGCGGATGTAGTGCCGGTATGGGTCGAATAGAAAATGTCGTAGAATTAGCGCCCTTTCGTGTTAGATGGAGTTGTATTAGTGTGTTCCTTAGAAATAAAGTAAGTGACCGTGTACAGAACTTCAAAAGTGCAGTTCATGTGTATGAAAACAGGAAATAAAACCCTAATCAAATACTATCTAAATCTTACTCACTGTTTTCTGCTTTTCGTCTAGTCTCTTCGTCCGCCAGTCGTTAACTAGCCTTCTTTGTTCATGTGACCGTGGTCTCAATGTAGCAAATAGTTGGTTGCTAGCCAACATTTGCTAGCCGCATACAACTGCTCTTAGTAATAGGCCATGACCATTTTCCATCCACGTTGGCCTCGCCAAATACCCCAATTTTGCACAACAATTAATTCGGATGTAAATCGAGACCCCTTTTTCAAGCAATTGCCACCGTTGGCTACATTGTAAAAGTCTGTTATATTTTCTAGATCGGTACTCGATCACTTCAATGCCTCAAAAGAAATCGGCAGCCTTCTGACGCTTGCCGCCGCTCGGAATATCCAGCAGGTCGTCTGTCAGATCCGTTGATGTAGCCTTCGAAGATCCGGTCGCTCCCACCAGAGGTGTCTTCCTTCTTACCATCGGTCTCGGAGAAGGTGTAACATGGCGTGGCTTAGCTTTACTACCAACACTACTACCACCACCACCACCACCACTACGCCGACCACTTCCACTTACCATTACGGGTGTTTTCAATCCACAGGAGCTGGCGGGTGATGCGAGCGGGCTAGGTGTGGCCAGAAAGCCGAGCTTGTTGGTAGCCAACCGACGGGCGGCCGGTGACATGCTGGCCAACCGATCGAACGAGCTGCGCACCAGCGGTGAAGCAATGTTGCGCCGTGCCGCTTCGATCGCCTTCGCTTTCTTCTCCCGCGACTGCTCGGCCGCCTTTTCCGCCAGCTGTAGGGCCAAATTTTCGCGCTTCGACGTTTCCATGATACGGAACGACGGTCTACCGGCCGACGGATGGAGCGGTGTGTCTCCGCCGTCCAACCGGAACGGAGTGCCTTCGATCTCACCCCACGTAAACAGCGGACTGTCCGTAACGCCCGGACAGGGGGAGGGACTCTTCACGAACCCGAAGCCCCGCACCTGTGGCGATTCGCCCAGGGACTGATCCATCACACGACCGTCCACGCCGATTTTCTCCGGCAGATGTTTGGCCTGCGTTTTGGCCGCCTCCACGATCGCCTGCCGGCTGTCTTGCTCGTTGAACGGATTGTGATGGAGGCGCGTGCTGTTGTGGTTGATTTCCTGCTTCCGCTTTGCCATTTCCAGCTGCTCCTCCTTGGTCAGCTCCACACCGTCCGGGGTGTACATGATGTAGTTTTTGTTCGTGTACCGCCACATATCGAGCTGCTTGGGTCGCTCTTGCTGGTTAAACTGCTGCTCGATGCTCGGCAGGGCTAGGCACTTGCCCATCTCGATGGCGGTCGTACCTTCGGCTTGGTACAGCACGGCAAACTTTTGACGCAGCTTCCGGTCAGCCGTTTCGATGATCTCCTGGAAGCTGTCATTGTCCTCGCTGGTGTACGTCTGCAGGAAGCTGTCCAACGAGTGCTTGTCTCCGAGCGTTTTGGTCGATTTGTTTGAACCAACGCTGGAGGTCGACCGGATCGATGGTGGCGCTTCGCTGGCTGGTGTCGCTTCCGGTAGTGGTGTCTCGAACGTGGCGGGACTAGCTGCAAACCAAGACGAAAGATTAATATATGTAACAAACAGTGAGATACCCGCAGCGGGAACTGCGACAATTACCTAAACGGGATGAGTTTGGTCTTTTGGAACTGTACTTGGAAAAAATCTGCCTCAATTTGCAAACATCATTGCTAGCCAGCGCATCCAGATATTCGTTCTGTGCCTTCAGTTTCTGCAAGTCGGGAAAAAAGTCCCGCTGAATGATTTTGCCCATTTCCTGCAAACAGAAGAGAAAGAACAAGTTAGAGGACGTTCATCCCGGAACCATACAATCGCTCCGCACCTGTAGGTATTCCTCCTCCGTGAGGATGATTTTGTCCTTTGCTTTGGCCTTGGGCACGATGGGTGTTTTAAATACTGTGACCGCTTTACTTTGCTCCTTGATGGCTTGCAGGGCCCGTTCTCCCGGCTTCGCCATGGTGGAATATTACGGAAACTTTCGGTAAATTGGAGAAATTCACAAACCAAACTCTGTTGCGCGCTGTTTTGTAAACAAATGAATCACTGGGCCCAGCGATATTTCTCGCTCTTGCGCGCAGCTACAATCACATTTGCCTGAGCGAGAAAGCACATCGATTTTTGCTGCATGGGCACTTTGGCATGACATCGCATCGGTTTGACAGCGCCTGTAGTTGAGCTACTGTCCGCTAATGGCGCTAGCGGCCGCTAATGTGTTTCTTTCAAAGTGACCGTTTATCGACGAAGTGTAAACACATGTTCATGGATCATTTTGTGTAATTGCCAGTTTCTTTCAGTTCACAACATCGTATTCATTGCAACTCTTTTTTTTTATTCTTAGCATATCTTTATTCAAATTGTCACCAAGTGAATACTTAAGGCCGGGCTACATTGATCGTACTCGCAAGCGTAATTTTGATTTTCACTAGCGCATCTGGCGGCGGCTGGTGGAAGCTTTTTTTCGTCTACAAGGGAATGGTCGTGCCGGATCTCAAAATTAATTAGTATTTTCGCCGTTTTTCGATGCGAAAACGGCTGAAATACTTGCACAACATATTCATCTATCAATTACAAAGCTTTTCCAGTCCAGTTAAGGTAAAAAACATGGAAAAATAACATATTTTCTGAAGCGGCTCCAAATTGTTTGGAAAAATGCTTCGGTCAGCCGCCGCCAGATGCGCTAGTGAAAATCAAAATTACACCAGAGAGTACGATCAATGTAGCCCGGCCTTTATAGTTGCTGTGCTTTCGCTACAAACTCTCTCCCTCTCTCCGTGCGCTACAAACTACACAACATGTTTCGAAACGTACGCAAACGGCGTGGGTACCGCATTTCTTACATACTATTGGTAACGAAGGCACTCAGCAGGATGGCTCCAACGAGCAGTGACATCTGGGCGACCACACTGCCGGCCGCGTTGTATTCGAAATGCCGGAAGTTGCATCCATTGCCGGCGCACACATGACACTCGCGACTGTTCAGGCAGGACTCGTGTTCGGACAGGCAGCCGCGCTGAACGTTATTTTCCCGTACCCGTACAACGCACTGATCGTCGACCACAAAGCGCAGACAGGGCGTCGGCTCCGTTTGGATCTCTTCCCCACAGGTGCTGTTGGTGATTCCTTCGCACTGGTGGCAGTGCAGACGTCCGTGCGGGAACAGATTTCCGTTGCAGGCAGTGCCGTTGTCATTCGAGCAGAGTTGGCAGTTGTTCAGGAGCGCACAGTTATCACGCTCGGCCGCGGTCAGGGCGGTTGCACATCCACGCTCCACATCTTGGCCTGTGTTTGTCGTTGCGGAAGATGAGAGAGATTGGTGAGATTCATTGGAGGTTTTATTACAACTTCCTCCAACAATCGCTTCCACTACTTACCCACAATACGCGTGTAGCAGGTGACGGCAGTCACGTCCGGCGAGGGAGGACATTCCGAAAGCAGGACGTTCTGGTCCGGAACCAGACAGTTGGTACTGTTGAAGGTGGTGCACGTGAAACACCAGACTACAGGCGACGAGCACGGTCAAAGGTGCAGCACGGAACAACGAACGGAAAGATGGGAAGAAAAAGCTGTGCGTTAGTATGCGTTTGCATTCCGTAACCTGACGACGATGGGATCAAGATAAGATAAACGCCTGCTAGCGAAAGTTAAGCACATCGAGCACATTGAGTAACAATATCTGAATGTAAGTGCCGAAAACTGGATAACCAGGTAGGATTTCAATTTTACGTAACAGATTAACGGTAAACTGTGCTTATTCTCTTGCTCGCACTTAAGAATTATTGCTTTTAAAAACGTCCCGTTTAGTCACTTGTAGCCAGCACAATCTTTCTTCAGCATTTACAACGCATACCGACAGCGAAACGCTATTTGCTTTCCGGTCACACCCAGAACGTGTCAACACATTTTCCGCCCCAAGCTAACCCCATTTCCAAGCAACCCACTTACATGCGGACGCATTTCCGGCACTGATAGCCAGCACTAATGCCACAGCTGCGATGTATTTGAACATTTTGCAAGCTTCGTTTTTGTTACACTTTCAACTTTCAGAAACAAGCACACGAAACCTCGACCGCTCTTGAAGCACTCCACTACGATGGGCTACCGGTGATGAACTGAAATTCAGACCATTCGTTATCCGGTCCCGGCCGCAGCCGGCTTGCGTTCCGATGTACTGGGGAGAGATAAGATTAGATACCACTACACGGAAACAGTTTCAATACAACTTCAACCCGGTGGCCCTATCGACCGTTTGCATCAAACATGCGAGCCCCGGGACGGCTAATGGCACACGGCTGGTGACAAATTCACAGCGACTTTCTTCGGAATTCTGAGAGCTTTCTTTCGTTTTTCGGTTGTCGCTGTTTGGAAGTTAACGGTTTTTTTTTTGGGTCTGGAAGGTACACACGTTGCACTGTTTAAATGAAAGATCGCGTGCAAATAAGCAGCGCCGGATGTTTGCGCTTGGGACAGGTATGGTTCGATAGCTGGAGAGTTACTGGAGAGTTACTTCAAATGTGTTATCAAATAAGCGGCATTAAGCGGCCAAACATGACTGAATTAGGAGTTTTGAATATTTTCCATAAAGAATCCATGCTCAGGAATTTAAAACTAGAGTTCTTTGCACATGTAATGTCACATAAGTCAATGTTACTGTAATGACTAAGTATAATAGATTACGTACACGTACTAACACATGGTCAGTGCCTTTCCAACACTTACTAATTGTTTAAATATAACGTATTCTAACAAATTCTTCTTATCACACACGTTTAGTTTAATAGCTCAAGAAGCAGTAACTAGTTTTAACGCGATACTTAACATTCGGAACAATGTCGTCTAATATACTAATGTCTAATGCACTGCAGCTAGCGCTAATTTCCAACTCATACACACATGCCCTATCGGCATCGCTCCTACACCCACACAAGACCTTCAACAGACTAGGGGAAAAGCGTTAGTTTTCCCGCGATTCTTTCGATATATTCTACCAGATGAGAGGAAAAAACCCCCCCAACACTCACACACAGCATCAGCAGCAGTAAGACCAGAAACTAAACCTTCATTGGCTGCTCGTACATCATCTCCGGGCGGGCATCTGTCTCTGCGTCATCTGGGTTGGGTAGCGTGAGCGAGCCAGCAAGCCTGGATGCGGCGAGTTTTCACGCACGCCAGCAGCTAAGGCCAGCAGCCAGCCCGGGAGGTTTGTCACAACGGAACTCCGCCTTCTCGAATCACGGGCAGCGGCAGCTCCGTGGATCGCGTCTCGTCTTGGGATCCGATCAGATCGACGCGAAACGATCGTGGCGCGGTGTACATGAGCATGATAAAAATAATCTTCGCGATCGACTGAGTTGGCAATTTGTGTCGACACAGGGGGGGGGGGGGGGAGAGGAGGTTGCAAGGTGTAGAGAATGTCGTTTAAGTGGGGAGAGGTTTTTGCCGAGATGGTTACATTATTGGTCATTGCGGGATTACGAAAGATGTGGTCAAATCAGGACAAAAGATGGATGACGAAATTGAAGAGGATTAAGGTGTAGTACACCGCATTTACTATCGAGAATTCATGAATGTGTAGATCACAACCACTGCTACTAGTAATAGATAACCAAATTCCAGATGTGAAGTCTGTCCCGTTCGATCTCTCGAGAAGCTCCCTGTAAATCTGGACTTCAAGCAACAATTCGACAGAAACACATACGCTCACAAAACGAGGAATCGATAAATAAATACCCAAATGTACGACTTGCTTCGGAAAACGGGAGAAAAACACCGGCACACCGTCAACTAGCCAAACACTTCACAAATCAAACACCTAACTTACCTTCTCCGGCGGACTACACCCGCGCGTTGTTTATCGTCGAAGGCCCTCCATTCCTCAACCTGCAGGCACTGCGACACATTCACCCTTCCAAGATGCAAGCCTCTCTCCCGCCTCCTCCGAACACTTCCAACACCGAGATCGAGTTTTGGGACCGTTTTGGGTTCCTTTGGCGTCTTTCGACATCACCCCATAAAAAAAAATGCGCCACTACCACTGCACACTCTACTCCAATCGGAAAGGGTATCGGGAGAGAGTGCCGTCGCACTAACGCACGGCCACCGTTCCGGTCGAATCCGATCGCGGAGGGTTAGCAGCTCAAACGGCTTTTGCCGGCTACGTCACAGGAACCGTCGACCGTCGACCGCGTCGAGCTGACGAAAGATGGCGTTGGTTCACACTTTTCATTTTCACGCCGGAACGCTCGGCACGGCACCGGTACGGTACGATGCGGTCCCCGGAGCTCGCCCGGTTCCGTCTGGTATTTTCGTCCCAGTCAACGCGCAATGTACGCAATCGCCCGTGTACGATGGAGGACGGACAGAAGGGTTTTGGGGATAGAACGGAGCGGGTGAAACATAACCACGGCGGAGTGACTCTAGGTACTACCACCGTTGTGGTTCTAATTGCATCGAGCAAAAGCAGTGAACGGAGAGGATCTTACCCGTCTGCAAGGGGCTGACTCGATCGCGCACCGTTCATTTGCTTCCATTCGTCAATGATTTGTACTTGCTTCAAGTGGTAAAACTATGTCCATGACCTTTAAAACAACACACACGATGTGTGACTCTACACGCAATTGTGAGAAAAGTGAATTTTCGTTCACTCCTAAATGAATGAGTTAGGTGGTAGATGGTGCTTCTGTTTTTGTTTTGAGGCAACTCGCTCAATCGAACAGTCAAGTCGGTAGCGAAGAAGGTTTCTGATTAGAAACTCTTTTTTATATGAACCTAGCATGTGTTTCATACAAATTGAATTCAATTTTTCCGGAACAAATGAATGCAGCAGTATTGGATTGGACATATTTATCTACAAAGTTGGGGCTTAGCGATGAGTCAGAAGAGATATGAAGGACAGTTGCAAAACAGTATTTTGCTCAAACAAAAGATAAGGAGGAAGCGAAAAGAGGACAACTTGGACTTGATTCGACGACCTATACGTGTGTTAAACTGAGAACTGAGAGCCACAGCTTTGTAGATCCTTTTATAGACCTTATTACATTCTAAACGAAATGATGTTCAGATCCTGAAAAGTTTTCTTATTACTCTTGGGCATCATATTTTACTAGAATTGCGTTCTTGATCATGGAATTGATCTCGTGCCTTTAGAGATGAATGGTCATCAATCTGATTTTCTCCCTGCCGGAGTCCATCACAATCCCCTGAGCAACTTCTAACAATGATCAAATTGACTGACTAACGTACTATTAAATCTGTAAAAAAATGCTGAGTGTATGCTGAGTAGGAAATGGAGGAGTATTTGGAATTTCTACCAGAGGAAAACGAGCCAGCTGGATGCTGGACGATTAATCAATGGCGCTCAATCGCTCTCGTATCTATTCCTTTTAAAATCATTTAAACACCAACATAGAAGATAATGCCTGCAAACCTGCCTTCGTATCGTTTCCAACACATACGAACGAGCGCCATCCCTTCTTTCGAGAGATTTTCACTTTCACTTCGATGCTATCGAACATACCCTCCTCCGTTCGGGGGCATTTTCCATCAGCATCGTTCTCGTTCTTTCATGCTCCGAAAAACTACAGACCAGGAGCGACCATATGCTGGTCTCGCTCTGGCCTGCACACTTTCCCCCACAGCATCCGTACGATCGACGATCGTGTTCATCTCGCATCTCGCCGGCTCGTGCCAGCTCTGTCGCACGCTCAGGACACCCGCGCGCAGCTTCCACGCCAACGCCGACACCGAGCCGAGGTGGGTTTGGTGAAAATTGAACGCAACCGAGACACCACACTCACAGCCACCCGGGCACACGGACGCGGACCGGGACACTCGCAACACGGCGCAATCCCAAACAACCGGAGTGCGCCACCAAACGTACGCGAGGAGAAAAGCGCAAGGAAAAACTGTTCACGTGAGTGAGACCGCGCCGGCGCGCGCGCAAACTAGTGCGGTTGTTATAATTTTATTGTGCGATTATCATCGGGCAGGCACTGGGCCGCGCGGTGTCCCGCTGTGTGGCGGTCAATTTTCACCCATAATCACGGTGGGTCGCGGCAGGAAAATCTTCGTGCCCGGTTGAAAGTTTAATTATTATTATTTTCCCGCCCCCCGATCGACCAAGCAGGCGAAGCACGGTGGTGGAAGTGTGTGTGTGTGTGGGATTCGAATTGTACACCAAGTGAGTTATGTGAGCGTGCTTGTGCGTGAATGTGAGTTTGTGCGTCGTGGAAATCAGTGTGCGAAGTAGTTCTTTACGGGAGTAAGCAATAATTCAACGCGATAGTACACTCGGCGAGGTGATCGTTGGATGTCTCATAGATCGCTTTCGTAGTACCAGTGAGTAGAGGAAACACTCGTAACTATTGCTTACAAATTGTGCGCTGGCGTGGAGAGGAAAATTCAAAACAACCCACCCGTACCCAGCGCGATCCTCTCCCATTTTCCATCAGTTCCCTTCCGACGGGCGGCTTCAGCGGTGCGGCAGCATGTGTGAAATACAGCCTGCTGCGACCTTTGTCTGTCGTTGCGGCAGTGACAGAAGAAGTGTGATCTGAAGAAGTGCGAATTGTCGTGTGCCTGCGCTCTCCGGTGCCGATTAGTGAAAATTGCTCAAGGTGTGAAAATTGGCCTACGGAAGGAAAATATAGATACATCCGCATTGCTGTTGCTTTACGGTACAGTTCAACGAAGTCGTTCGGTCTTTAAGTTGGCGCCAAAGGCCTTTCGGGCGGAGTGGATCAATTGAGTGTTTTGTTGTGTTGGTGGGAAAATCACAACCCCTCCCCCTTCTCATCATGATGCATCATCTCGATTTTTCCAACGGTCATCGACACGGTGACAGTACGCTCGGAATGGCGGGCGGATCGACGGGCACGATGCTGCACGAGTCGTTCTCTAGCCTGGTGGGAACCATGCCGTCGGCAGTCGATCTGAACGGGACAGACTTTCTGCATCACTACAGTCCGGCGGCCGTCGACTATTGGAATCCGGTGGCGTACAAGAACGGTACCAATCCGATGAAAGCAATGGAAGGTAAGCAGAATCAGCGTGTAAAACCATGGCTCCTCTCCTTCTCGGGATGAGAGCTCAGGGAAAAAAGCAGGTTAAACAGCATGGTGTAGAGGTCTTTCCAACGATTCTTTGTAAAATCTGATCCACATCCATCAAAATGTACTTCCCTGATCGTACGCATTTAATTAAACGATATTCATTCCGATGCATCAGAGCCGTCAACTTTTTGCATGATGGACGGGTAACAACGACTCGGCTAACACAACACTGCTCGAAAGGACAGCATTCCGCCACGACAAACGGCCAAGGATGCGTGCCTTTCCTGCCCGTGGAACAAGCAACGTCAGTGTCGTTGTCGGGGTGCATCATCTAATTAATTGAGTCATTTTCTCTACTGCGGCCTGCGCTTCTCAACTGCTTCCATCCCATCCCCTCAATATTCCGTGTGCCGCGTTGTAATGCGTCTCTTAATTAGGATCTCGTGGCAGCAGTGTAATCCGTTCCCTCCAATGTTGATTAACCGCAGAAACCACCACAAAAAAGGGAACACGAAACGAACCCGATTTATCACGCCACGGCCGAAATCGCTGGTAATCGCTGGCGGTGTAGGGACGCGATGATTTAGCGTATAAATTAATTATGATGTCAACTGTACTATCGCCCTGGAATGTGGACAACCCCTTTTTTCTTCCTTTTCCCCCATTTTTTGTATGCGCCTCAAACGCGTTAATTTCGAACGCAGATCTCGCGCGCGCGGTGCCAGTATGTTTACAAACCAAGCTTCACGTGGAGCGCTGACGATGCCGAGTGCCCGTTGGCCGTGTATTTTGATCGTGATGGAGCAATACATTTACTTCCGAGACACTCCTCACGCGGACGGGGCAAATGGGCCAATCTTGGCCACCCGAGCTTGGTCTGTCCAGCAGGCAAAATTATTGCCTGCTAGTGGGTTTGGTGAATATGTCCGTTCACTTCTATCCCCCCGCATGCTTCCTAGGACACTGTTGAAAGCAGTAGAAAAATGGCTGTCCAGTTGCCTAACATATTTCGATCACTTTGCCGTACTGATCGGAGGAAAAAGGTAGTGGAAGATCACACTCAATCTCTCTCTCGCTCTGTCTTTCTCGTGAATGATCACATCTTGCTCGATTAGCTGCTGTTAGTTTTGCTTTGCTGAATTCTCCTCCCCACTAAGAATGTTGTTATCCCATGAAAACAACCAGCATGGGTACGACGAGAACACGAGCATAATATATGCATTTATCAGTATCAATCCACCTAAAGCCTAAATTATTTTGGTGAACCATTTTGGATAAAATAATTCACCCTTTTTTCAAAAACCAGCGATCGATACACTGATCATTTAATGGATGATTTTCGTTTTAATTTCCCAAAACCCAAGTAGCATCACGATTCTTCTCGATCGACCAGCTAACGTAACAAAATCATTGCCCGATACTATTTACGCTACATACACGGAAAGGGGAAAAAATACGATCAACCGATTCACTACAGCGGTAGAATAATACCTTTCCCGAAGCGAAGGAGCGCGTACGAGAATAGCGTGGAAAACAACAACTACCACCACCAACCGCAAGCACCCCCCCTCGGTGGCAGTGGTTTGTGCAACCGCGGGGACAGGAAGGATCGCGGGAACAGAAAACACTCGACTAATTACAACATAAATATTTGCTTTGGACATGACACTGTAAATTATGAGGCGACCCGTTCCAGCGCGCGGGAAAACTTACCTCAACAAGTGCGTGCTCGAGATTGACGACGGTACGGTCGTAGCGGGTGGGTTTGGATTTTCGATGCTTTTTTGGAGCACACAAAAAAACGAAGAATATTGGTTGAAAGCAGTCCTCCAGCTTGATTGGATTGGAGCTGGAGGATGTAAATTACCGAACAGAAGTATTGTTTTCCGTGCCCCTTGAGACGATGAATCAGTTAACTCTGGCGGGCAGTTTGACATTCTTATTTGGCATTATTTTCAAGTTATTTTCAAGTACAGAATTTAAAGCATTGATAATAGATAGATAGGATAGATTTAACAGAAAGGATAATGAATTGTAGAATAAATTGAATCTAAGCTGAAACTCCATGCGTTAAACATCTCTAGTGAAAGCTATGAACAGATAGAATTTGGGATTTTAAACTTTTAGGCATTATAATGTTGTCTGGGGTATTTTAATTGAAGACAGAATTAAGCCCGGAGGTTGCTAAACTGAACTTCGAGTGTCATCGGAATCTAAAGTATGATTCTTCAATCCGTATCGAAAACGACTAACCGAATCATTCTCAAAGAAGTACTTTAAACAGTCTAGTAGCACAGTAAACCCGAGCAGGTCATCTACCTCGCTTCTTGGCGCAGTTATGAATCCATGCAAACAAATCACACCCGCTGACGAGCGTCGCAATCGTTACGCTCATTTGTTGCGCTGCCGTCCGGCACAGCCCCACAGCAAGGTGTTGACAGGTTTCCATGGCAGCACCATTTGCGCGCCCTCGCGGCTCGCACAGCATGGTGAAGGTGCCGGCATCCAAATTACGCCATCATCCGTGCACTGACATCGCCAAGCCGCGTAAAGGCACGCGACTCTGGCCCTCGAACGGTCTGGAGTGAAGTACTTGAAGGACCACAATGTAATTGCATCCTCTTCTACCGGGGACTCACACACACACCCCCCAGCCACGCGCTGCGTTTGCGTCGGTAGCTCACGTGTGTCAATATTGTTATAGACTGGGCAATGAAAATAAGCAATCTGAACTGCAGGCCGCTTTTGTCCACAAGTGCAGGCGGATTCCAGTATGGAGCGGTTTATTTGGTTCGGGCGATGAAACCAATCTCGCCGCAGAGTCAACAACGCTCCCCGGTTTGGTGGGTGGTTTCTGGAGTGGTGAAACCGAAGCTCTGATCTGTCCCATGCTGATCTGTCAAACAGAAGGCAACAGTACATAAATCATCCAGGACAAACAGGATATCTTCAGCTAACGATCTGAGGCTATTCACTTTGGTTTAATTGTAGTCTTTAGTTAAGCAAGTCATTTCTTTTGATGTCCTGAATATCTTGCATTATTCCAATGGTCCAAAACGTATTAGTCTTTAATGAGCGTTAGCAGCTTTCTTCACTTAAATCACCCATAAACCAGAACCGCTTTGATTAAAGCCTGCTTAATGGGAAGAGCGCCGATTTCAACCAATTAGAAACAATTATTCGCGTAAAATGTTTCACGACCGTACTAATCACTGTGTCGAGATTAAAAAAAAAACCTACACGACCTTGCACAGGGATGCAGCCGCTCTGCACTGTTTGATGCCGCTGCACATCACACGTACAAGGCGCGCGACAAGATTTATTTCTTGTTAATTCTAAATGATTGCAACCGCTCGAGCGAATGACATTTGCCCATAAATCGTGCAGAACTAATTGTCAATTTGGAAAACTCAAAGCAACTCAAAGCTACTGCGGGCTTGCCAAGCTGCACATGCCACGGCCAAGCATTCCCGCCTTTTGGTCGGCCGCCGTCTCTTGTCATTCACGGGCGATGTGCACGGGGCTGACATTTCATTCACACTTCGATCGACCCGGTACGATCGCTCAGCTGTTGGATGCAAACTACGATGCGTTACGGCGACAAAACGCGGCGTAAAAAGGAGAGAACTCGGAGGAGAAAAAACTGCAAAGCCTAGTTGTCGACATCTCCGTCCGTTGGAGATTTATGAGCGTAAAGTCTTGACGGTTTGCTGCCGGTTACGATTGAGCTTCGCTTTGATTTTTGACTGGTTGTGGTCGTTTTTTCGGAATGTAGCTCACAATTGCTGGAAGTTTATCTCCTATGTCTGACTAGTGGCTCCAAACAGATCTAAATGTTTTGTTCATGTATCATGAGTCTTTTTTCTGATTATTGTTGTAGTAATCTCTAGGATGGTCCCTTCAGTGGAGACCCTTCACTGTCGAATGAGTTTGATTAATGGGTCGCGGCACTGGCGTTCTACTAATACGATGAAATTGTTCACATACCAACACGATGTTCCGCGAGACATGTGGGAAAGGGACCAATACCCTTCAAAGAAACTCACAACACACATGTTTTTGTTGGAATGCTACGCCACTTCTAGCCGCATGAAATTTGATACATTTGGTGTGAGATTGCTGTGAGCAATTGTTCGATTGGAGAACAAAACAAACATGATAATAGCTTTCAATGCTGGGAGATTTGTATATAAGGCTCAGGTCATAGTTCAGAGAAAGTCATGAAATGAATTTAAGTTCTTAAAGTATTGAAACAGATAAGAACATTGCAAGTTAAACATTGTACGAAAACAATTAGCACACATGTATGTCACGAGGGCATGCGAACCTGCAATGTAATGAGCACGGTTTGTGGCACCAAATGTATGTCCTGGTCGTATGCAAAACGCAAGCCATAAACGCATAAAAGCCAGCGACATTCCGAGAAACGATTCCGTGCTCAGACCATCCCGAACTCCCCACGCGCAAGTCTTCATCAGCAGATCAGTCGATCCGGGCTTACCGCAACTAGAAGGAGCCGCGAGTCGGCAAAGTTATGGCCGGCGGCATTTCAGTGCCGGTTTATGCTTGAACGTTTGCTCTCCCACCAACCAGCGGAAGGTTTTGTTGACGCATCTCGCGGAAGCCGCCGCGAGTTTGGAGAGTCAAAATTTTATGATCTGTGAAAAATGTTCGATGATTGCTTAATGTTGAAGCGCACTTTTTCTTCCTACCATCTCCCTTCCACCCCTCCCCCCCTCCCCCCTTTAAACGTTGGCAAGGAGGCGATGCTATTTGCGATGGGAAGTCACGGTACGCTGTGCGCCGTGAGCATGAGGGCGGCGCAGTTACTTTTATTTTAAATTTTATTCCTTCCGAGCAAACGGGGTCTTCGGGCTACGGTCCCCGGGTGGAGCAGGTTCGACTGGTGCACAATTTACGGCGCTTCCTCGCTCGACTAAATAGTTTAGAGCGCAGGAGTTTTTATTTCTGCACCACGAGCAAACGAGCTGAAAAAGATGATTTAAATCCGGATCCCTGGAGGGCAACGCCGAAAACCCGTTAGCAGCCAAGGCAAAAGTGCCGCTATTTTTAAACCCACCCGTCTAACTCGAAAACGGGCCGTTAAGCGACTGATACGTAAACAGTTTTTTTTGCACCGAAAATCGGGTATGTCGTAAGCGTTTGGTAAGGTTTGGTTCACAATCTCTTGTTGTATCGTACCAGTTATCTATGCACCCAAATGAGGAGCCACAGTGCCCTCGACATTGGTGATAAGAATCGGACTTCCCGAATTCCTTTTCCGATCGCAATCGTCTGTAGTCTGTGTGCGAGTGTCTAACCACTAGCCTTTCCGTTCTCTTTCTTTTCATCTTATTGCGCTCGGGAACAGCCTGCATTCAGAATGCCAACAAAGGACAATACAATCCACTGGAACAGGTCGAGCAGCTCAGCATTAGTTGTGACAGCGAGTCACAGGCCTCACCGCTAGAACAGTCTGGAGTGCACGGTCTTCATCAGGCTGCCAACAACCTCAACAACCTTGGACATCATCAGCTTAATCATGATGCACACAACAACAACAACAACAGTCTTAGCAGTAACAAGAATCTTCGCGAATCACGCAACGATGGCAAAATGCAGCGATCTACAGGCTTGCGCCACAAATCACGTGCAGGACGGCGTGGTGCACCAAGCTCCCACAACTCTTCTCCAGAGGTGCACGAGGACTCACGCACAGGTATGGAGGTGGACCAGGAAGAGTGCAGCAGAACGGACGAGGAAGATGTCGAGGGTAGCGATGAGGATACGGGTGGTGATGGCGATGGTGATGGTAGTAGAAGAGCGTCTATTATTCAAAATGGCAGCAGACAGTCGCAGCACCAGCAGCAACAGTCCAGTACCAAGCAGCCGGGAGCGCCTCCGACGACCACTTTCGCAAGCAAAAAGTCACCCGAGATGGATAAGCCTTATCACTCGTCGCTCGCTTCGGCGGTGGTCGTACTGGAGGGGAAACACTTGTGGGACAAGTTTCACGAGCAGGGGACGGAGATGATAGTCACCAAAGCTGGGCGCCGCATGTTTCCGACCTTCCAGGTGAAGGTGGTCGGGCTGGAGCTGGCCGCGGAGTACCTCATGATTATGGACTTTGTGCCGCTCGACGATAAGCGCTATCGATACGCGTTTCACACGTAAGGGCAGGGAAAGGAAAAGGGCAAAGGGAGGGAAAGGTGGACTCCGACCCACCGTGAATGCAGTTCTTTATGTGCGAGCAGCATGAAGCATGTGATGACGCCTGTGTTTGGATTACTAATCCCCTGTTCGATCCCGAGCGCGTATAATCGCGACTAACCGCTGTCGCGGCTGATTATGTTTGATTAATTTCTCAGCGATCCGTTGTACTATGCTGCGCTATGGATCTTCGAAAAAGGGTCTAAACCAACAAGCAGAGAGGAATATTACACCAAGCATGCATACATTAACCGCATTCAATTTTGATCTGCAGTAACTGACATTTATAATAAATCTATCAGCATAAATTAATTATTTACAAAGAATGGAAGAGCTTAATATTATAGCTATTAATATGCAACTCTTACCATGTCAGGAATAGATCAGTATAAGCTACTAACAATTATGAGTAACGGTTAGTATAATTTCTTATATGTTTTACCATTAATTGCGAATTGCGTACTACACCATTTGCTACAACTGGATATACCTTGATCATCAAAGAGTTATAAATATTTGCCTGCAGCTCGAGTTGGGTTGTCGCCGGTAAAGCGGATCCAATCTCACCGCCACGCATCAGCGTCCACCCGGACTCCCCGGCGACTGGGGCCACCTGGATGAAGCAGACGATATCCTTCGACAAGCTAAAGCTCACCAACAACCAGCTCGACGACAATGGACATGTAACTATGCAAAGCTAAAACTCTCTACCGCTCTTTCCTATACGTTATCGAACCTTTCCTCCCCCCTGCAGATCATTCTCAACTCGATGCATCGCTACCAGCCCCGGCTGCACGTTTGCTACTTCACGCGCAACGGCGTCAAGGACGAAAAGGACACCCTGACGCACCGCACGTTCGTCTTTCCGGAAACGTCATTCACGGCCGTCACCGCCTACCAGAACCAGCGGGTAAGTCACGCGCACCCGGACCCGGTCCCGGTATGTCACATGGAGCGGGAAGTTTATCATTTGCATCGCTGTGATCAAGTCAAGTGTCGAGGCGCAAGAGGTGTATAATTCTGGCATTGGGGTAGAAATGTTTACCCGAAGGAAGCACCGTCGTTCGGTTTTTTTTCTTCTTCTTGTTCTTCGGGCTTATTGCATGCTTCACCCAGCATCGCCACATCCTTTTCCCATTACGTTCGAGCAAACAAACGATTAGAGTAAACGGTCTGTTTAATGTTTATCTTCACGTCCGCGCCCAACATGCCTTCGCTCTGCGTTTTCCTGTGCAGCCCTTGCTGCACGGGATGGTCGGAGGGTGTACAGGTTGGCGGATGATCGAGTAATTATTGATGCAACAGTGTTGTACCGATGCAGACTGAGTGACTGAGAAGCACACTAAAAAACTACTGGAGATCACTTGAGCTCCTGCGTTTACTGCGTGTCGTCAATCGGTCTGGAGCATTGCTGTACGGAGGTGTTCCCCATGGGTGGCACTGTTCCACGCGACACGAAGAATGCTGTTTCATCGACTTTTTATTGCTCGCACCCAAAGCCATACATTCTTGTCAACTTCCCACGTGACGCGTTTTGACCTCGATTGAGCTCTTCGCGAACGGCACGGGATTCATCATTAAAACACATTTACAGCCAAGCTGACACGCGCTCGAAACCTCACTTCTAATGATCTTGTTTCTGTGCTCCGAAACAAGAAAGAGCTCCGCCAATTCCTCGATCAGTCGATTTTCATTCAGCCAGATAACGCAGCTCGAGAACGCACACACCTTAAGCGCGATCCGCTCGGGCCAAGTCCATGTCACACCAATTCCGAATCATATCCGTAACTGGGCTAATGTTTTGCACCCAGCGATGTTAACCGCTGCTAGCCGATCGTAGTCGTAAATTCTAAAACACGCCTAAATCATAAAAACCACAACCACGACTTACTAAATTGTATTCCCCCGATGCATTTGGCACTCACTCAGACAAGAACTACGAACAAAAAAAAAGACAAGCATTAAACGCATCTTTCCCCACACGACAGCAAGATGTGTCGCCTCTCGGCGAAGCGCGGTTTTATGTGACGGAGGTACCAGCGCCAGCGCCCCCAAAACGATTAAAAGTAATGAATGGGTTTAAATATTTTGACAGATATTACAAAGTAGGAAAGATATATTGGAATGGTATCCAACCAAAACGAGAAAAATAAAACTCCCGCCCCATACAACATTCACCACGACTTTCGGGAGGAGATGCCGTTCCTTCACGGCGTCCAAATTTCCAAGTCGAAGCTATAAATTTATTTGCTGTCCCTCTGTGCTCTCCCGCCTCTGTCGTGGCAAACAAACGATCTTCCTAGTGTGTGTTTGTGTGGGGAGTGTCATAATTGGTTTCAAACAATCCAATGGGCAAAATAAATGAACCATGAGTCGTTTAAAAATTTAAAGTATTTTTCACTAATCTTCTTGCCGCAAGTGCGCACGCACCCTCCTGCAGTCGGTTTGGTGTTGATCATATTTCTTTCGTTCTTTTTTTCTATCAATCTCTCCCCAGGTGACGCAGCTAAAAATTGTCAGCAATCCCTTCGCAAAGGGTTTCCGGGACAACGAGACGAATGAAGAGTAAGTAGAAACAGTTTGATTGTTTTGTATTCTGGCTTCGGAAATTCCAATTAGTGTGATCATATGAATTGCTACGATCTTTAACGGTCGTTCTTCACTTTAAATTGTAGTTGATCTTCTGCGCTCACAGTTTTCTAGCAGCAGCTTGCTATGCATCTCCGCTATGCCATTCTACACCTTCACAGCTTCCCGTGTTTTGACCCAGTGTTTTTGTTTTCTTTCTAAATAAAACTAAATCAACAAACCAGACGACTCCCGAGGGCGGCATTGGGTCGCGCTGGGCTATAAAAGTGCCAGCGGCACGTCATCATCACATTCACACCTTCGCAATCGTCCTCTAGCCAAAAGGTGGAGGAAAACAAACACTTTATCGCAACATTTCATCATTAAATGGTTCCAAAGTGAAACAAAAAAGAATGCGTCTTTATTTCCCCCCGGGGGAGGAAAACAAACGTTGGCCCCATGGCTTATGTTTTTCCGTCACCTTGATTGCTCTTATTTATGCTTCCTTTACACGGTGTGCATTATACTTTCATTATTGCAGTCCCCTTGTGAGCTTCCCTTTTCCATGTGGCGGCAAACGGCCGAAACAATCCACCAAAATGCCACCGACCCTGGCACTCTGATTGTGGCCCGGCGGTTTTGATTAACATTTAAGTTATGCGCTCTTTTCTACTCGCGATCAGGCGCTTTGTCACGATCACAATGTTGGAAGGCGAAGGTTTGCGCATCGGAAGTGTATGTTTTCCGCCGACCTCCCAGCGAACCGTAACGTCTGGGCGGATCTACACATGTGTCAAATGTTAGCCGAAAAAATGAGTCGTGCTCGAACATTACTCCCCGAATGGAAGGATGAACAGCTAAAAGTTTCCTTCCCGTTCGATGGACTGTGGTGTACTGCTGTTTATAATGCTTTTATTTTCACCCACCACCCACGGTTGCCTTCCTCGTTCCGGCCGCTGCGGTACATTCCACGGACCGGTAGCGATTGGCAAATGCGTTATGTTGTGTGTATGAAATCTCGTATCTCTCCGTTTAATGCCCTTCGCCCTCACCCTGGCTCTTGCGTGCCTTCAACCTTCAGCGTGCCAGGTGGGAAATAAATTTCCATTGATGTGATACCGTTAAATAGAACGATTATCGTGTGTTTATACTTGCCCGTGCGCAGCTGTGCGTATGATCCGATCGTCGTTAATTCACTTGTTTAGGCGATCCATCTTACGGTGTGTAGCACTAGATGGCGCTCATTTGAGGAATGTGCTGGGAACTTCGTCAATTTTCCCAGAATATATTTGCAAGTGCGCACGTGGCTGGACGAGTGTTTTTAAAGACACATTTCGACACAATATCAACAATACAACCGCCGTGGATCACTTTGCACAGCATTAAATGTGATCACACATCCAAATGCGATCCTTTCAAACCGGAGGTGTTGATCACTCGACATCCCACTGGAAGGAAACAAACCCCCTTGCACTGCGCAGTTTCGCTATTCCACTAATGAGATGGCAACGATAACACGGCCCAGACGTGTCCGCCCTTCCATCCATTGCTGCAAACGCAAAAGCAAAGCGGACGCAACCGGACCGTGGCTTTCATCGATATTTTATAAGAAACATAAATAAACAGACCTCTCTAATCATTGCATCAAAAGTTTCTCGCTGCCCGTGATCGGTCCTGACACGGCCTGCTTGTTGCGATACCACCCTCCAGCGCGTACAGTGGAAATTGTTCCAATTTCCCTGGCCCCTCCATAATCGAATAAACAAAGTTGAACAGTGGCACATGGAGGGCGCAAAAGAAATTGATATAAAAGAAGCGTTTCCCAAAGGGCATCAGCAGGGTGGAAATATTTCATCGTTCGGAGGCATTCAGCGGATTCATGCAATGGAGGAGGTTCTTACAGCAGCAGCGTGTGCGTTATCGTTACCGCATGTTTTATTTACACACTCGACGCACGCACGTTCCGTGTTTTCCCCGTTGCGTCAATGTTAAGCAAACCTGGCGATAGAGCATACAGATTCCTACAGCTCACCCTCGGACTTGTGATAGATGCTGACGTCCTGGAAGAACGCGTTCGGCACAGCGTAGAACAGCTTCTCGTCGATCGGACGGTCGAACGGATAGCCGAAGGCGTACGAGTCCATGTAGCGCGCGCCGGAACCGACGCCGCACGACAGCACCGGATCGAAGCCGGTGTACTGGGACACCTGCGGTGCCTTGTACGGCGACACGATCACGTACAGCTGGAACGGCATGCCGCCCTTCTTGCCCTTCGGCAGCATGAGCCGGTTCGGGAAGCCGCAGTGCGCCTCGGTCATGTCGAGCTGGAACTTCTCCGCCCCGGTGTATCCGGCCATGACGCTGCGGTACAGCTCGTAGAACGAGGTGCGATCCTTGACGTAGCCGTTGAAGTTGACCGAGCTGCGCGTCAGCACGTTCTTGCCGGCCGTCAGCTCCTGCACGAAGTAGTCCAGCTCGTAGAAGTTCTCGCGGTTCTCGTTCAGCGTGTACAGTCCACCGTACTCGTCATACTTGGGTCCGAGGAAGACGCGCACGGCCGCCTTGGCCGGCTTGTCCGCCGTCAGGCTGATCTTGTACGTGAACGGTTTGTGGTTGAGGCGCATGGTGCGCGCCTTAATCACGACCGGATCCGGCTTGTACTCGATCTCGCCGAAGCCCTCGTACTTGCCCGGCACGTACGGTTCCGGCTCAATGTCGATGGCGTTGGTGATGTCCACGTCGAAGCGATCGAAGTACGTCTGCAGCTTGTCCACCACCACGCCGTCGATCTTCACGCCCGGGTAATACAGCTCCTCGTACGTGTACTCCGGCAGATGCTCCTTGAACTGGTGGTAGTACGCGACGATGCGCTTGTAGATCTGGTAGAAGACCGGGTCACGCATGGCCGACTCGTAGTGCTCCAGCGCGCTCGGGATGACCTGGTACGGCTCGACGGGCTCGATGGCCGCACCCATGATGATGCGCGCGTACATCGCCACATACTTGTAGAAACGGTGCTCGTAGCTGTCCGGGTTGGCCTGGATCAGATTGCCCAGCACGTCGATCGACTCGGGCGTGCTCAGGTTCACCTTCTTGCCGTCCGGCAGCACGAAGAAGCCCTGATCGATGACGTCCCGCAGGCGCTTCTCGTAGTCCACGACCTGGCGGATCTCGCGATAGTTCGACTCCTGATCGACGTGGTAGTAGTTGTCGCGTGCCGGGAAGCTGTGTCCATTGTAGTACTGCAGGTCCGGATAGTAACCGGTCGCGATCGGGGTCCACCACGAGAACTCGGGCACGTGGCCGAGATCGTTCGACAGACGCTCCAGATAGTAGCGGGCCAGAATCTGCTGGTGCTCGTACAGGTACAGCTCACCGCGACGGTCCTTGCTGAGGCCGAACAGCTCGCCACCGAGCCAGAACGGATAGTCCGTGTGCAGGTAGTAGTAGTAGCTGTTCAGTCCAATGTCCTCCGTGAAGTAGGAGATCTTCTGCTCGGCGTTGGTGTGCATGTACCAGCCGGTGTAGTTGCTCGGGATCGTCACGGTGTACACACCGTCCACCTTCTTCATGCCGTAGTAGCCCTGCATCTTGTACTGCTGGGCCTTCTGGATGACCTCGGTGTTGATGAAGTGGTACGGGCTGATCTCGTACGGCGCTGGCAGCACAAACCCGGCCATATCGGCACGGTGCGTGACGGCCACCGTCAGCGCGTACACAAACATACCCTCGTTGACGTAGTAGCGGGCCCAGGCCGCCACCTTGTAGAACGTTTCCCAGTCCTTGGCGTGGTACAGCACACGGAACAGAGCGATCGCCTGCTCGCGGTGCACCTCGTCGTACACGGAGAACACTTCACCCTTGGGCAGCAGGCCATGTTCGTAGTACGACCACAGCTTTTTCGCCCATTGTACGGTCGGTTCGTGCTGGAACAGCTCGGCGCTTTCCTTGAAGTGGAAGTTCTTGGCGTACGCCACCAGCTGCGGATTCCAGTCCTTCTCGTACAGATGGCGGAACAGCAGCAGCAGATCCTCCTGCTTGTGCAGCCAATCCTTCTCGGCGTACTTGACCTGGCTCGTGCTGGGCACAAACGCCCCAGAAGCGACGGCCAGAGCCGCTCCCAGAACAAACAGCGCAAACGTTCTCATCTTCGGACGTAGACTGATACCTGTCAGAACGTTCGAAGCACACTTATATAGCCCCCGCAGCAGGATGGCTTTTATCGCACATCCTACCGCTGGGTAGCAGCTCTGACCTTCTGGAAGTCCTATCGGGAAGCACGCGAACAGTTGCATGGAGCATGCGGTACCGGTCGTTACCAACCAACATAAACGCTTGATAAGTTGGCAGCTTGCACTGTATCAAGCGGCGGCGGCCACTCACCCAATCAGGTGAAATGTTCGAAATTTTATTTTAGGACCGCACAGACCGCACTTTCTCGACACCGACGCTAGGTTAATCACACCGGGCGCCTTTATCACTATGATGCACGGGAATTGATGAACTCTTGAAATTCTGCATACAACAACAACAAAATACTTTACAAATCATTCAGGGCAGCGCTAGCTACAGTCTGTGGCACCTAATAAATATTCATTGGCTCGTATTTTCACGTAAAAATACCACAAATTAAAGCTATCATCGGTGGAGCAAAGTGCGTTAATTGGTATTGGTGGATTTAAGTTGACAGATCCCAAACAAATTTATAACTCCATTAGCTTCTCGCATGCTGCCCCGAAGGCAACGTGTAACATCTGATTATTAGACAGAGTGAACCACAAGCATCCCTAAGCTCAAGTTAAACAATCCCTAAGCTATGAGCTGCTCCAACTGGACGCTGGGAATCATCAAACTCGTTGAACACTTTTCCAACATTCATTCAGAATCTTCAACTTTGTTCCCCGAATTCCGAACTCTTTTGGGTGTTCCGTTTTGCTTCGTGGAAAATGTATACCGGTCATCTTTCTTCACGTACAAGAATTTTGAGTAATAGAAAGTAGATCTTACCTCACGAAGATGGTGGCCTTTTTTCCTCGGTTCCTTCACTAATGTCTCTTTCAGGCGAATGGGTTCGGACCCTCGGTGGGGCGCAGAGGATGTGAGGTGCGTTTAAACAAACAATAAATCATAACGAGAACCGTTTGTTTACCGGGTTGGCTCGATCGATTGCGGACTCACCATAAGATAATTTTCAAACCCTCTGCCCCTTCCACCCGAATGCACCCACAAACCCCGCAGCAAGGGCCTCCGGCCTTTTCCACCTTTCTGCTTCATACAGATCAAATGATCTAGCATCAAATCTAGCGATACGATCGCCGGATCTCGATTGCTGTCCAGTGTCCGGCGATTGGTAGCATATGGTCGTATCTGGGCTGGGGGAGTACGATCCCTCGGGGCACATTAATTGGCGCTGAGCCGCTCACGTAACACCCCGATCGCATATGCGCAGAGCCGAGTGTTGCAACGCGATGAAATCTGCGGGGAGGAGAGGCCATAATGACCAGCCGTTGGTCCGGCAAGGGCATTCCGGTAAACAAAAGGTACTTGGATTCAAAGTTTGTTTTTAAAAAAAACGCCAGTTCGCCGGCGTATGGGTTTGGTTTGGTGGGGCCGGCCGGACTGATAAGCAACATTCGGCGCACGCCACCCTGTCTGAGATGATACGGCAAGAGTATGTGTGTTTGTGTTTGTGTGGAGTTGTTGGGTGGAACACTTGGACGATTCGGATGTTTGATTGTGCGTTTCGCTTTTGGTTTGTTGCTTTTGGAGCCTGCTGTAATCAATTGATGTTGCATCCGTTTGCGTTAGCTCAAACATAACATCGTGGGTATGCGTCTAATGCACCAGGGTTGGTAGGCATTGGTAGCTTCGTTTGATGTTTCAATAATTGGTACAAAGCAACACATAATGATTATTATTTTTAAATCGCTCGTCCCGTGAGAACACCTTTGAAAAAGCTAATTTTAAACAAAGCTGATTTCCAAACAGCTCCCTGAATGTCGCACCAAAGTCAAACTTACAGAAGAGTTTGTCCTCAAATCGTTGATCTCAACACAGTAATAAGCATAAATAAGCAGTAGTCTGCTGTTGGCACTTTTGAAGGGCCCATAACTTTACGCTTTATCACTTTGACGATAAGACAAAACGATCTCTTTATAAAAATTAAAACCACCGACACATCATGCGTTTACGAGTTGACAAAGAAAGGACAAACGGGGACCCCGACGGTCGGCATGTTCTTTCCCCACCGACCCGAAACCGATCGCATCATATCATTATCACATACTTTGTGCATCTTTCACCAAGATGCATTCCCAACAAATGGACCCCACAGCCCACAGTTCTACTACAGTCGCTCATCATTTCTTTGAATTTCTTCACTTTCTCGTTGCAGATCTCAGGAACGATCGGCACCGGCCATAAGCGATCGGTTGAAAAATGAGCGCAGCTCCAGCTACAAAAGTAAGTAAGCGCAAACAGCGCAGGCAATAAGCGAAGGTCCCCCGGCTTATTGTTCTCTCCGCGCCTTGCCCAGGAATACACACCCGACCCTATAAATATTCGTCCCCGAGCCGGTGTCGACAGGAGCGAGCGAAGTGTTTCCGCACCACAACAACATACTCGAGACACTTTTTATTGCTTAACAGAATGCTTCGGGAGGGAGAGAGTTTTTTTTATTCTTTCTACTGAGAACATTTTCAATCGCTCGAATCAGCTACCTTACGGGGTCGGGCTCGTCTCGTGCAGTCTGGTTGCGTATTTTGCATCGATGCACTTCGGTTCGCGCTTTTGCCTGCGCTAACAATCGCATCAAGGATGGGTTTTCCATCGTCAACTACCGAGTGAATGCAATTGTTGAGGGAAAATATGGAAAAGTTGTTGATGAAACGACATAAAAAAGCCATTTGCCATTCGTTACTACAACGATGGCGATGAAAAGCCTGGTGCACATTTCCTTCACACCCAGCGGCTGGTAGTGTTTAAAAATGGTATTTTATTTTCTCTCCTTCCAACTTCTAAAGGCAACGATCAATTCAACGAATTCTGTGAAAATATATAGTCCACAAAACAATTAATTGATTGTAGCAACGGATAAAGCGCCGGTCTCGTAGTACAGTCGTCAACTCGTACGACTTAACAACAAGCCCGTCATGGGTTCAATCCCCAAATAGACCGCGCCGTCATACGTAGGACTGACTATCCTGCTATGGGGGGGAATCAATTAGTCACTGAAAGCCAAGCCCACGAGTGGGTACAGGCAGGCCTTGACCGACATCGGTTGTTGAGCCAAAGAAGAAGAAGAAGAAGAAGCAACGGATAAAAGAATGAATAGTTGCAAAATGCCTTAAAAATGCCAAGAGACTGCCAACTATTAGATCTTCTTAGAATCGTTTGCTTTTAAAACTAGATAATTGACCTTTTATTCTGAACTGTAAGCATCGCCATCATCATCAGCTACTGTATACTTAGTTCATTTTTGGCTCACTGTAAAGTAGTGACAAATGGCTCATATAATTTGCAGGATTTAACTATCTCTTAAAGACTACACTACTGCTCCTACTGCTCCAAACGCTCGCTAAATGATCCACTCGACGATCGTGTCCACGTCCACTAACGCCACTAACGCCTCACTTCTTTCGCACGTCTTCCGCAGAGGATAGCGAAATGGCAACCATTTCAACTGGCACGTCGTGCTCCTCGCCCCGGATAACTTCCTCCTCCAGTACGGCCACCGCCGCTGCCACCAACACCACGGCAGCCTCCGTCCTGTCGCTACATCAATCCGCACACCATCAGCACACCTCGCTGCACCATCTTCAGCACCACCTGCAGCATCTTCATTCGGCGCCCGGCGCTAACCCCGCCGACGGAGCCGTAACGTCAACCGACGGCCATCATCATCACCCTCACCATCAACATCAACAGGCACATCTACAACAGCATCAGCAACAGCAGCACCAGCAACACCACCACAACGGCACTGGCGGCGGTTTGCCGTCGCTCGTACCGGGACATCATTCGCCTCTGAATTCGCCTGCATCGTCGTCCGGTGGCGGATCGTCCCTCTCGCCGTACGGTCTATCCCCGCACGGTGCCAGTTCGGGCGGTACACCCACTGCGGGCTCGACCGTGGGTTCCGGTGGCAATATGCTTGCCCAACCGTACGCCTCCGATGCGAGCGGTTTCGGTCCGATCTATCACCATCATCATCATCACCATCATCACAACCCGCTGGCGGGAGGACCGGCACCGTACATGGGACATCCTTCGTTTGTGGATAAGTATAAGCTGTCCGCCACGCCACCTCCACCACCTGCACCGCCCAACACGCTGACTCCACCGGGAACGACGTACGCGGGCCATTATCAGGGCTTCTACGCTGGAGCAAGCCATCCCGGAGCGGCCATGATCTCTACCGGGCATCACACAATGGCGCATGGGACGAGGACGACCGTTTCGTCGATTGCCTGTCGAGATAGGGCCGATCATGGCTGGTATCCTTAGCTGGACGATTAGAGGAGATATACAGAGATGAAAACAATGATAATAAGGATGCCAATCACACGGACATAACCGTGATCGCGTAGTATTGAACAATTATGTGGAAACTATTTATTAAGAAAGTCAATTGTGAATAGACCAATAAAAGCGTTATGCTAACAATTCAAAAGGTTGATCTTGTTCTTGAGCGTTTCTTCATGATGCCATAGCTCCAGAGACTTCAAGTCTTTTTTCACCAAAAAGGCTTTGTAAATTCGCTTTACAACTCAGATCATTCATCCATACTAAGGGCGATTTCAACACGAGCAGCCCAAAAGCTGCCACCACAAAATTTATTGCTCTGACATCCGGGAAATAAATCGGCGTACCAACACATACACACTCACACACCAAAAAGGATGTAAAGTATTATTTATCACTCTTGCCATTTGGAGAAGCAAACGCTTCACAGTTTAAAAAAAACCCCATCGGTCGTCTTGAAGCATCGAAACTCGCACTCGTCGTACGAATAAAGGAAGGAAGGAAACCACTCACGAAAGTGGCACCATATTTTTAGACTTTGACACCCTGGTCCCGAGGTAGACACACTGAGCAGCAGTAGCGTACACATTAAATGCAGCCAACCAGCCAACCAGCCACCAGTCGTCCGATAAAACGCCTCAATGAAGGAGGTGTGAAAAAAGTGTGCGTAATTATAGAAATTTATTTTCCAATAAATTTGGAAGCACTTCCCGGACTCCAGCCCTATCGGGGCGCACTGCACTGGGCGCACCGGGCGACAGACTCCCGGGGACAAAGGTCTCGTGGCCCCAGGCGTTTCAAGTTCAGAGTTCGGAGCTGCCTAATCGTTTGGGCTTCCGCAAACCCGGCCAGGGATATGTCCGTCAACGCGCGTTACACACGACGACCGCGGGGTTTCTTCTTACGCGCGGGGTGTGTTTTACGAGTTTTGACAACCGAAGAGATTGATGAGCGTGTAAGGAAGAAGAAGGCAAGCGGGCAGGCGGGCGCACAGCGTCTCAGTGAACCAGAACGCTTATCAAACGCTCGCGCCTGAACGCACGAACCAAATGGTAACAATTATTATTTGTACTGCTTCCGCTTCCTACGGAGATGCATGCCGTGCAGCATCATTCATTACATTCGTCCTTTCGAACTACACCGAGCAGATAATCGAAAGGCCAGCACGGCATGGGACAGAGCACGAAACATAGGCAGTGGACGGAAGGCGAGAATGTAATTTATGCTTTATTTTGACACTTTTATTCCAAGCATTTGTCATGGACGATCGGTCGCTGGGAGTTTTGTTCCCGTCATTAGTCCGGACCGGGGTTCCCATTCCCAAGGACCTCTCCCTCCGACACCGTTACTTGATCCTATGGCAATGCTGTGGAGTCATTTTCCCTTTGGTCTCTGAGCATCGGGAAGACATTCTTGTTTGCTGCAAAACGTCTTTGATCTCACATGCAAATGTCATATGCAAACACCAAGTGACACTGCGGAGAAAGATTCAAGCGACCTATGTTTGTTAGTGTGTGTGTGTTGGGTGTGTGCAATGGGACTGGAAAAGGACTTGGTGGCATCTGTACGCTCCTTGTCTGTCGGTAAGATCGTTGAAAGTGAAACCACTCCCACTCCTCGCTCCCAGCGACCCTTGGCAGCGTACCCGCAGTCATACGTCAAAATCGATCGTGTGGACGTGTGGAAAGTTTATGTTTTCCTTTCTTCCTTCTTTTCGTCTTCTTTCGCTACCACTCTTCAGCTGTATCAGTTTTCCTGTCCCAAGGGTTTTGTTTATGCATGTTGCGGCCACAGAAGGGATGCTGCTCTTTGGAGGACTCCCACGTGAGGACCTAGGGTCTTGCTACCTACTCCCAAGAACTGGGAATCGGAAAACCCTTTTCCCGAGCCTTTCTCGGGCTAGTGCATGCCAACAGTCACCGTGACAAATTGTTACAAACAGAGCCACGAACGCGACCTCTATCAGTTCAGGTTTGTTTACGACTTTTTCGCTCTTGCCCTTTCGTTGCTTCTGTTTCGAGCGATCCTATTCCTACTGCTCTAGTAAACACGACCAGCGAAAGTGGACGCAAAGGGAACCGGGCCGGACGGGTCGCGTGTGAAAACGATCTGCTTCCACTTGAGTTGACAGATGACAGTTACGAATCCGGTTCGAAGGACCGGAGCTCCGGGAGAAAGTGATTGCGGTACAAGGACCACCATGATCCTGACCGACCGATCGAGCACAGCGCAGCTCCCTGTGTGCCTGTGTCAAAGTTTACATGGATTTTCACTCATCTCAAGTGGAGTAGCGTTTCACTACCAGGTCGTGTGGTATCGTACCGAATCGTCACTCGAGTAACGATGACGCCAGTGTTCGAAATGGAACGAAAGGCTTACCGTGCGTGGCACAAGCGATCGTACGTTTGATCGTGCGTTGTTGGTGGCAGTTTTGATTGACAATGCTCATCAATGCGGGAAAGGCTGGGAGCTAATTAGCGCACGACTGTACCGCGGCATGTGTATAAGGTTAGCGTGGAAAATTTAATGCTCTCTAGCTTGAGGTTGACCTGCAAAATCGAAGACATGAAGTGGCGGGTGCCGGCGGCGCTGTCCGTTAGAAACTGATTCTTCTCGAAAATGAAAAGGTGTTCGGTTTTGTTTTTTTAGTCTTATTTTCCATAAGATATGAGCGTTTTGCGTGATTATTTCATGGCATAACCATATCGGTCTGGTATTGTCATACCCAAAACAACACATAGAAGAGTTTAACTATCAAACTATACGTCATCAAAGATGATCTTTCTAAATATTTGAAGATTACGAGTGATCAATTTGGCAGTCAGGGTCTTTTGTTTGAATTTACTTCAAATTTAAGAATTAAATAATAAATAAAGATTGAATTTCAAAATAAATTTATTAAAGTAATTCCGTTCCCTTACTGTGTAGTAATGGAAAAATATCATAATACATGAATCTTACATTAAAACAAAAATATAACATTGTTTGATAAATTTAATTGCAGAAACTCACATGATCCCAAGGTCGCAATGACTTTTGTTCACTGTGCCATTCTCACTGATCGCATTACATCGTACTTGCACGTTTTCCCAATAGATGGCGCTTTTCAAGCTCTGTGCAAAGCTTCGAAGCACGTGCATGTGTTTGATATTCAAATTTGATTTAACATGTTTCTTTTTCTCATTCAAAATGTTGATGTTTTGTTTAAGTATGTTCAATGTTTTGATATGTTTTTATAACAATATCTCTAATAACACCGTACAACGGGGTGTGAAAACTAAACACCAAAATGGAACAGGTGCAGCGGTTTCCCGTGGCTGTCCAGATTCGGTGACAATCTTCAATTAAATAATACAAACTGAATTAATAATTCATCAATGACCTTAGCACTCGACGAACAAGATCGCACCAGGGCCATACACACTACAGAACACGATTATTAATTTCTTTCCAAAGCTCGGCGCTAACCATTCCGGAAATAGCCATAAAGGAAACGGATAAAGGCTTCATGAATTTGCACATGTTAACCTGCCTGTAATTCGGTACTGTCTCTTCCTTCCGCATTGGCGTAACTTCAATGTCGTTAAATCATTATAGCGTAAATCCGGTTCGGTTAGTCATCGAGTCGCTTGTAGTAAGGGGGGTCATTTAGTTTAGGCTACTGCTGATTTTATCTTAAGGGCTGTTCGAGTGCCGGACATCCGAAGGGACTGTTGTGCTTCAGCATCTTTGAACCGTTTTGCGTCCAAAAGCTTGATAACCCTGACCAAAATCCCTTCACCATATGGGCCTCTAATAAATGCGACCAAGCCCGAAGGTCCGAATCATGCGACGATTCCATCTCCCACGGCCTACTGACAAAGCGAGCAGAAAACTGATCTGCTGACCGTTACACAGACGCGTACACGATAATAACGATAGAAACATCAGACATGATCGTAAGACAACGACGATGACGTTAATATTCATATGACAAAAAGAATACCTAATTTTAGGCCTAACCTTAAGCACCGGTTATTTATTGTCTAAACATCACCAACTGTCCACAACCAGTTTACTTTTTCATGGTTAAGGTTACTCGCTCACAACGAAAGCCCACTACCCAAAGCCCTGTCGGGTGATGGTGAGATACACATCTCCCTCCGCGATCATGGCTCTGCTAGGGCCACCGCGATTGTTAGGAGCTTGCTGACCTAATCGCCATGTGCGTGGGCTTCGCACAACAATGCACATGATGACCTCGAAAGTGGACCATCGAAAGGGGAAATTAATGTGCATCAACTCTTTTCCGTATCCGATAAAGAATCAAGATGATCGCATGTAGACACAATTTTTAGGTGTCGGGAAACTATTAATTTAGCCTCTCTCTTCAGCATACTCCTTCTGGGGTTTGGGCGAAACCGCGTATTTTACGAGATATATTTTGGCAAACATTTGTGCATTCCTTCGCGGGGCTGGTTTTGCATAACCAGATTCCTTGCGAGATCAATACCCCGTTTGACCGGCTCACGTTTTAGGCACCTTTTTCCGGTTTCCCGAATACCGGTTTCAGTCCTATGGGGAACAGAAGATTTTGCATACAAAAACATGCGCTAAAATCGCGTGATTTGAAAATGCTGATGATACCAGTAAGCCCGATAACAGGCCGTAAATGCCAAAGCTTTGGCAAAGATGACCATGAACTTCGCTCTTTTTCAGCAATTTACTCACGCAGGGGTAGAATCCTATTCATTTCTTTTTTTTCCACACACATTGATTGTGTGACAGTTTCTCGTATCGTAAAAATATAAATTAGCAAACTGCAGCAAGCTGAGCCAACGAAATTGGTTTCTTTTATTGTGAAATTTCCTACTCCATTTCGAGTGTAAATTTAGCAACGAATAAAGTTTAAAGACCGGTTCCGATACTCAAATTTAGATTCAGGATTTTATGCTTCCGACGGTAAATTTAAAAAAAGTTCCTGTTTCTTTTCTTATCGATTTCCTTGCTTATGAGTAGGAAGGAAGCACTCGATGGGTATTATTTTTATATCAGCATTTAACATTAGCCTTTTCGGACGATTTCCGTTTGATAATCAGTTCAGAATACATTAATGATCGTGTTCTTCAGAATGATCTACAACATTAGACTACAAAGTAAACACATCCTACAAGGATATATTTCCCGTGTTTTGTGTTCTACCTCTCATACTTTAGATAAGCCAATGAGTCGATATGAGTTCAAAGAACTTGCAGGCCTTCATAAACTACCCTCTGTTGTAATGAAAATCTTCCACAGCTAAACAATTAATAAACAGTGCGGCAAACTGGATTTAGTTCATCATGCTAGCGCCAACCTTATTTACGTCACCGACACCCCGAGACGCAATCACAAGCACAAACATTGACGTACAGAGCGCTACCTAACCGGAACTGGAAACCTTTTCGGTCGCAAAACAAACAGGTAACTCTTAAACTGCCCTATGTGTCGCTCTGTCCATAAATCATCCCCCGCTCGGCGTGACAAATGTAATAGATCAAACCACTGTCCCCGATCGTGCGATCGCGTGATTGATTCATCGGTAGCTCTCAAGTTCCACTACTTGCACTGTATAGTTCGGCTGGTGTCATTGAGTTATCCCCTAGCCAGACGATTGCTTTTAGTGACTTCGTACTCCTCATCCAAGAACGAAAAACAGAATCAACTTTGGTAGATGACACAGATAATTAACTTCCAGCCAACCTGCGTGTCTACGCGTATATCATTAGCACAATATATTCTCTGGTCGAGAATAATCAAAACGCAACACGGCAAAAAAGCATCTAAAGAACACTTTTTTTATGTATGAGCATCATCAGGACTAAGCTAGATTGCTTTGACGAAAACGATACGTTCGACAAATTTCATGAAGCAATATGACGAAACAAAGCAAAAAACAACAACTAACCTTACCGGACGCACCGGCTAAAGCTAAAGATAATTAATTCTCAACGTCATGTGGGGAGCTTCATCCACCCTGCTCCGACCGGCCAAACGATTCTACAGGTTTTGTCGGTGCCGAAATTTCGCATTATCTTCGGCCAGTCAATCATAGACGAGCCACCAGTGCGTCACCGGCCGATTTGTGTTGTTTTTCTCCCGCCTATTCTAATGCTACGGTACTTCAAGGCTGGTCGGTTCAAAACAACTGCCCAGTCGATATCTTTGTGAGAGAATACGCGCCCCAAAAAGATGGCGCTTGGCTCGATCGTACGATCGTATCGATATCCCGCTTTTAATTATCTTGTCCACAGTATTATGTAGCGTACATGACGTTAATCTAATTGCACGGACTAAGATGGAAATTACGGGATATCAAACTCATCAGAAACAATGACGTGTGCGATTAAGTACGCAAATGCATCTGATTAATTTTGAAGCTTAGCGTGATTTCTGGCTTATTTTACATACGTTCCTTTTTTCTATCTCCATCAAGAACAACAATCAAGCTTTCGTAACAAAGGTTCGTTTTAACGCCCAAGGGCGAACGGTGATACAGCAAGAAGATTCGTTTTGCGCAACTGATCCTATAATTATGACCCACACTGTCCGAGCACAGCGTACCTGCGCGTAGGGAGCACATTTTGTGGCTGGAGTTTTTTGTTTTTATCACAATCTGGGCGCATTTTTTGTGCTCCACCGATGGGACGAAACTATTTGGTATGCATCGACCGCTTCTCCCGCAGTCGTACTGCTGGGACGCGACGCACACGACAAATGGCGTCACTGGTTGTCCGTTGAACTGGCAGAACGCGGCCAGCACCACTACAAATACGCAAAATAGGGGGGGGGGGGGGGTGAGGCTCCTGCCGGAACAACGCGCAACGAGGGACAGGAAAGGAAACGGGTTAGAGAATTTCATACAATGACTGTGAACATTGTCGAAGCGATGATTGACAGGCCGTAGTGGAAGAGATTTGTTATTGATGCGAATTATTAGCCAGGCGGGTTTTTGCTAACCACTCGAGAATATCAATAACCGTTCATTATTTATTTATTTATTTATTTATTGTGTGGATTTGGCAAAATGAGGAGATAAAAACGATGTCCCCCTAAAGCCAACTGTTGGTAGCAAAGGAAAAATTAACACATGCTTCACATTGTAGATTCGGTTAGTCGCTTGATCTTCTCCCTGCCCATTACTCAACTTCAACAGCTACTTAAACCGGAATTTTCACTCAACCGTACTGCGCTTCCATAATTAGTTCATTACCATACCGAATAAAATAAACGCTTTTCCTTGCATTCGTACGATGTTGCCTCCTTTCTTTGGGCCGTTAAGTAAGCGCTCGTGAAGCTGTGCACGAAAGAAAAGCGACATGGAACGAATTTTCTCCTCGGCTTCTCACATGACCCATCGGGCAATGAGATCTGTTGAGATGGAGGGCTTAAATGTAGACCTTTAAATTCAGCCGTATTCTGTCCATTTCATACATCTCCGCTCTTTTTTGGCAAGCCACTCTTGGCCCAAGACGTAATTGTAGTTTATCCGACACGCGCTGGTAAGTTCAATTTTCGGAGGGAACAATTTACTTGAGAAAAATCGAATCCGCGAAACCACAATCCCCGCCACCTGCAACTAGTGGCTGGCTTAGCTCAGTCATAAAACGTTGTCGTAACAATCGGACGCCAGACCAAAGCAGATGACTCAACAGGCTCAATTGGTAGCTGCGCTATTTTGATGGTACTGTTTTCAGCTCCACTTACAACGCTTTACACGCAAGCACAGGGAGCGAGATACAGCGTGAGACATATCTAGTTTATATATCTTTGCCTTCCAGCAACCCAGACCCAGACCGACCCCCACGGACTATAGCTACAGAGACCAGTAGCAATGCGGATGTGCGCCGCACTGCTTATGCGGTGAAATATAAACAAAAATATTGAACCCACCACACATACTCCAATTTCAACACGCAAAACAAAACTTTCCTTCTTTATTGCACGGAAGTGAGAAGGGGAAAAAAACAGTAAAACTCAAACATGTCTCATATCCGCTTCAACCCGTAGACTGTTTTTGTTTCTCATAAATAAGCCCTCAAATAGTGACTTTAAACAAAACTGTCCACAACAACACGCGTGCTAAACTTAATCGGTGAAGTAGCCCGGCTGAACGGGGTACTAAGCCCTTGTTGGCGAAGAAGCAAATACGCACACACCGACCACGGACATCTCGTCCGATCAAGAATAGACTTTGACCCCAGCATTGCCAAGACACTTTTTCGATTGTTGCGCCCACAGCGACGCTAGCATAAGCTTTCGAACCTACGAGCTAGTTTGGTTATAGGACTGTGGGAACCATGTATGTTTCACGCTTCAAGCTCTGTTACACCCCCCCAAAAAAAAAGCTATCACAAAAGTGCATCAGATGAGAAATATAGCATCTAGCGACAACAACAAAAAATCCTCTAACCTTCTTAAGACCATCCCCCATCCTAACGCATGACGACGAACTATGGAAACACACCACATCTAAGGCTCTCATACACGCACACACCGAAAGCTTTACCGAATGTTTGGCTGCAACATACGATCGACTAAAGCTCCACGACAGTCACCAATTGGAAGGCCGGCAACGGGCATCATTTCCCACGAATAAAGGTAGCGTCGGCGGTCGGTACGACTTGTACTCTGCGCTCGCGCGGCATTCGGTGCGCACGGTCGTCTTGGGACAGCGGCTCGTCAGATCATTGCTAGCGGTCGGCCTGAACAGGTGGTCAGCTCCGCAACCAAAGAAAGCAGCACAACGTGGTGGTGGTGATACGGTACGCGTGGTGCGTCAGTTTGTGCGTTTAAAACGTGTTGGTTGTGTGTTTGATTCTCTGAGATCTGTTTCGGATATTGGGGAAGAGTTCTAGCTGGTGTCTTTGCGGGAGAGGATCGTTTTCGAGTTGCCGATCGTGCAGTTATTCAATGGCATTCGCCCAATAGTGCTACATTTGGTTATGAACAAGTGATTATCGCATCTAAAGTGCAAACCTTCCCGTTAAAACAAAGAAACACAAAGTGACCCAAATAGTGACACCAATAGTGTGGTACCCACAAAAAAGGAATAATATTTTCTCTCGCATTACGGTACATGCAGGACGGCCCGATCATGTCCGGCATAAGTGACTTCTATCGTGACAAGGTGGTGTTCGTAACCGGTGGCACCGGGTTCATCGGGAAGATCGTGGTGGAAAAGCTGCTTCGGTAAGATCCAGTGCAACCTTTCGCCATCCAGCCTCCAGCCATGATCGTCACACAGCCGATCGTCACCCTGTCTCACTGGTTCTATATGCCTCTTTTCTCTTTTTCGCCTTCCCTCCCCGACCCATCCGAACGATGCTGATCCATTGCCCGGCGGCCTGAACGAACAACAGAACGTGCGAAGTGAAGGAAGTGATTTTGATGGTGCGCGAGAAAAAGAACACGCTGCCCGAGCAGCGCATCAAGACGCTGTGCGCATCGCCGGTGAGTAGCTGGGCCACATTTTGGGTCAGTCCATCCGAAAGGGCTTTCAATCAAGTGCCGCATCCGTTCCGATCGTGCCCGCGTGTTGCCGCTGCCTTTCCGAGGTTCCATTTTGTGAATTATGCAACTGTGTGTGTGTATGTGTGTATGTGTGTAATCTTACGTAGATTGCATTTTTGGAAGACGGCCATGCTCTGTGCACGGTCCGGTGTAACAGATTAGGATTCGAACGGTTGCGAAAGCTCTTTAGTGACGGTCAGCATTTGAGTCATCCCAAGCGGCGGCTGGCTGTGAAGGGCATTGCAGGCAGAGCGGGAAGGATGGACAATTGGTCGTTTTAAGGGAACGCTCGCTCCACTGCCACTGGGATTAACCGGTCGGCCAACCAGCCCAGACCGACGATGCGTCACAATAAAAGCATTCGCCCGGCCGGCCATCGCCACGGTGGCATAAAATCGAAAGTAACTGCAAGCCAAGCCCCGAACACGAGACCGAACGGTTCCGTAGTGCGGAAAACCCGTCGATTTCTCTCGCGCACAAAACAAAAATAAGTGAAATGATAATATGATAGCGAATTTTATGAGACCTGTGAAGGTTGACCGAGTCGGTCAAGGATAAACGAGGCGCGGGAAGATAAAGGGAAACTCCGTTGGCGGTGCGCAATAGACGAAAATAATTAGCGAAAAAGGCAAATCCGCGACAAACACACCAACAAAAACGCCACCGCAAATCAGTTCATCCATAATGGATTGCGCGGACTGCGAATAGGAATGTAATGGCATTCCATATTCATAACGGTTCGTCGCTTCCGCCAAGCTGCACCTTTTTCTTAGTTGGCGCGTTTTTTGTTGTGCCGTTTGGAGGGTTTTTGGCGAGCTGGTAGCGACACGTTTACTTTAACTTAAAACAAGTCCAACAGCTAGCTCGACGCAGTATAAACATACTCCTTTCACCTCCCTGTAGAGTAAACACTTTCTACGCTGGCACAATTTTAGCGGTATCAGCGTGAGCATTTTGTGTCGCTTTTAAGTTCGCTGTTGAAGCGGTTTGGGGCTTCTTTTTCGAACGCTGCCGGCCGCCGACAGAAGCAACATTGCCGCCGCCGCCGCTTCCCGGATGGAGCGGAAGGGAACAGGGAAAAGTGGACGCGAAACAATTAACACGTGTTACACAATTATTGATTATGCAGCAGGCTGCGACGGCCGTTGATGAAACTGACGAATGATGATCGTGATCATGATGCGAGTCGTACTGAGTCGCAGCCTCACCAGCAGCAGACGGGGACCCCATTAAACATAGCTGCGATGGAATGCGAAGTAAACGCAATGGTTTCCAAAAATACAAATAATCCATCCGCATTTGCCGACCACATTCTCCCTCCCTCCTGATGCCCTAATATCGCCGCACTGTGCAGCAATCGATGGGTGACGACGGCTTGGGACGCATAAATGGGACAGTCCTCCGGTGGCAAACATTTGGACACACGAGCTGCGGCGTCATTTCGGCCGGATTGCCTCAGATTGCGCCTCGGGTCGAGGCCAACACACACGGGGGAGTAGTGTCCCAACTCCATGCAAAGTACGGTATGCGAAATAAAAAAGAAACATATTTCGAAGCGCGTTTGTCACCAAATGGCGTTGTTCGAATGATCGTTGTTTGATTTATCATCACTCAACTGTTCGACCCTGGGGTAAGATTTATCTGCGCCAGCGTTACGCACCCGTGCGTTATGTGCATAATCGGAGGGCACGTTACGTTGCGCTGGCTGCTTTGGTGCTTGACCTGAACGGTTCACTGGGTCAGTGTTTAGCGCAAGGTTTCGCTCGCGCAAGATGTGTGCGCAAAGTGTGCTGTGACGCGGGCAAGATTCCTATTCGGAAAGTGGCCAGTGCTGCAAACACATTCGCTCCAGTTCTAGTGTGCCCGGACGGGGTGGTTGGTTTTTTTCCACCACATCCTCGCGACGCGGCGCACATACCTTGGCATATCGGATAAGATCGAACGACACGGTGCAATGGAGCGCCTAATGCTTAAAGCATGAAGCTGACCTCCTCCATCAGTGTCGCTGATGGCGATTGCTACCACGCACGTCGCCTGCCGTCCTCCCGCCAAGCGCCACATTCTGACAGACGGAAAGTAAATCGTGGAAAAAAACTGAAATTTCTGCTAAATGATTGCAATCGAACACGCGTATCGTATGGCGCAATCGGGCTCACACACACTCCTCCACATTTTCTAGACCATTAGAAAGGGTGTTCTGGGATAATGTATTTGTTTTTCTTACCCAGCGCAGCTAGCAATTACTAACAGGCAAACGGCCAAGTGAATGAGGTTCGTCGCTAATCACTAATTGAAATCGTTTGTTTGCTTGTGACTTTGACTGGGTACGATACCGGGCGCTTACTTCGTTTTTTTATCAGGGAAAATAAATCTCTTTCACATAACGGTGTGGAGACGAGACGAGATTAACATGCATTATAGGAGGCGCATCCCATGTAAGCTGAGACCGGATGATGGATGATCGATAGGATTTGAAGGAACAAAGAAACTGGGCGTGTGAGGCTAGCTTGGTGTGAATTTCTTCATCTGGAGATCAAACGATTAGTGTTTTGTTGCGTTTGCTCGGTGTTTGTGTGAAGTCATACTGCCTGTTGACGACTGATGATCGAGTAAAGTATCGTAGTATGGGTAAAGTGTCATTTTCAAACAAGAAATGTGTGATCAGAATACAATACAACAGAGTTTAAGTAGCTAATCTATGCACATCAGTTCAGTTCACTCGTAATATAAATACCAATACGGCTGTTGACACGACAGAAGCACATCCAACAGCTCAGTTCTGTACTGCAATCAATAAAAGTGTTTGCAAATAATTCACCACAGCCGTAAAACCACGACTCAAATGACTGTTTCAATCGCATTCGTCGCGCTCGTTTAAACAAACGTCTGCTAATATTTACGACCAGTTTAGAGCACTGTCGCGTTTCCCTCTCCTCCCCCAGGCGGAGCACTTGCTTCGAGTTAGTGCTTCGACGTGCAACACCTACGACCACTCTCTGTCAGGGTGCAAAGAACCATTGCCGCAGGAATTGCAATCGTATCGCCAGCGCAATTAACGTGTGGAAATAAAACATAACCTTACTACCTCTTTTTTTTCGAGTCACCCGATGTAGCTACCGTTTGCCATAGTGTCATCACTGTCAGTCGCGTTAGTATTTGGAAACACGCCAGTCCTTGCGATCTCGCTTCCACTGCGCAGATCGAACTCGATCGTGCGCCCAAAGAGGAATGTACCCAGCGGCCCCAATGTAGCATGGCCTCGCACGGTCCCGCATGTACGGCATGTCAACGCGCGAATGTCGCCAAGCAGGTGGTTTGAAAAGTTGTCCAACTTGCCTTAAAACATTGCCCTCATTTGTGTCACTAGCACATGCGTTCAGTGGGGAGGGTTTTCCGGCGAAAATGCTCCGCAAATCTGCTTCTTCCTATCTTGAAGGTGCGAAAGCCCATCGGTTGTGCGTTAGGGTCTTTGTAACTGACCATCTGCAACGTGGTTTGGATTGAGTTTCTACAGCTGTCATATATCACGCAAGCATCCACCGAGTGCTGGCCCGATCGTGCAGTGCCAGCCGGCGCGCTATCGTCGATCAAATGTTGGCTTCTTTTTACCAAATCACCTCAAAACTTCAAGGTAATAACAAGAGTAGCTAATTTCGCACTCCGGCTCCTTTCATCACCTTCGTTCTCTCTCTCTCTCTCTCTCTCTCTCTCTCTCTCTGTCGCGATGGCTGATGTCGTACGCCAATCAATCAAGCCAACGCTGTATCAACGCTCTAAACACACAATCCGCAAATCCAAACGGGTTGGGCGGTCGTGACTATCAACTCAATTTTTGTTTAGTCGATTGCGTTCCAAGCGAGTTTGGCTGTTGAGTAATCGGACTAATTCCACACCTTCTCCACCTTCCCGTACCTCTAAAGCCTGCTAGCAGGCCGGAAAATCGCCAGCCCAACCAACAAAACTCACACTCACACAGTTGAAAGTGTCGGACGTCTCGAGATGTAAGCTCGGTAAAGCACACGCAGCACGCTTTAATAGCATAAAGAGCAAACAAAAAAGCGAATGATCAATTCAAACTCAAAACATCGGACCTCCACAGGCCCAGGCAGGTCGAAGGTTAGTCGTCGTTTAGTGTCTCGCTGCGGTGAACAATAGCGACTCAAATTGATCGCCACTGAACCTGCCGCTTACAACCACCAAATCCAATCGGCTGATGTATGATTTATGTCATGGCACTGGCGTGCGGCGGAATCGGGCAACTGGTTCTTCCGTTTTTGCCGTTAGCTGTAGGTCAGCCGAAAGGTGCAATTATGTTCCCCAAAAACGGAGTCCCAGAATCAAAAGCCTTGATGTGACGGTGCCGAAAGGAGCAAAAAATGGAGCTAGTTTGGAAGTGATGGTCACTTGCGCACCGCTGCCGGAAATGGTTGAGTACGATGAGCTGTTCGTGACATCGATTGGTTTCCAGTTTTTGTTTTGGAGCTCCTGTATGACTATGTTCACCGGGCAGACGGGGCTGGGTGAAGGACTAATTAACGAGCGATGGAATTTGAAATTCCAAGCTGCCAACACTTCCAGTACGCGCGGCGGAGGTAGTAGTGTAATTCAGTAAGCTAATGCGATGATAAAGAGCATTATGCCTGCTCCATAACTCCATAGTGAACGGCATAGGACAGAAAACCTTGGACGCTACTTCCCCGATCTGTACTACACAGCGACCGGTAGGGAAGCGTGGTTGGCTTTGTTGACTCAAGCAAGTAATCGTAATCGGCTTGGATCGTACGATCATCCGTACATCCGACTGTACAGTGACAGAATGTTAATTACCCCGCACGTAAGTGTTTGGTGGCGAATATCAATATGATGGTCTAGAAGTGTTTTGGCTTGCTCTTTAACCCCGAACTATTGTTAGACGGAGTCGTCTGAAGTGGGAGGCGTCTAGAATCAACCAGAGTACAAGTAGTTCGCTGTCAGTCAGTGTCGAAATTGAATAAGATCGATGCAATGTGTCGTTTGTCAGCCTTTCGGAAATTAAAGTCCTACTGTTGTCTAGAAATAGTGTAACGATTAAAGGTCTGTTTCTGCGGTGCACGGTGCATGTGCAAAATGAAGAACGAGACAAATAAAACGACGATACGCCTCGAGTCGACTTCGGTTGGTTTCGACTTCGACGACTTCAAACAGCTCTGAATAATTCTGATCGAACCTACCTTCTGGAGTCGGTTCCGAGCTTTTCGAATCCAGATCGGCGTCCACTACAGGTTTTTGCCAACTTTTCCCATCACCAGTGCTCATTATGTTCTTATTGCTCTTTGCAACTATTCGTTTTTAATAACTCGTAAGCCGTGTCAAAATAACGGCTGTTGTTTAATCTGAAATTTTCAAAATTTTGGTTATCACTAGCGAGTGCAACTTATTTGCATAACGTCCGACAGAATAAAAGCTTTCAACAGTCCAAGAAATGCTAAAATTAAAACAAATTGTGGAAGATTTCACTTTCATCGATTAGAACCGGTTCATCCATTCGGGAAGTAGAATCTTTTCCGACAGCAGCTGATAGTGGGGCAAAGCACGCGTAGAAACGTGATTAGCAAGTTGTTTAAGGAAGTTAAATTAACGACCAAAACGGTAGATCAAACCCCATTTAGAAAAAAAGGCTGCCCAGCATGCGGTTCGCCATTGTGTGCCAAATTCACGGTCATCACTTGCTGTGGAATTAGTTTGCATACATAATTAAGCTTTCTGCCAAATCACTAAAAAAAGAGCAAGAAATTAGGAAGAGAAACAGCGAGGATACCGATATTAGGTTAAATGGTCGTTTGGTAGAATTTACAGTCATTTGATCACTCTTGCCAACAAAGATATCTTGACATGATGAGCAATCAATTAATATGTGGTAAAATCTCGCCCTACATAGCTATTTCTTCATTTTCTGTATGGCAAAGTAAGTTTCACGCCGAAAGAGTGAAGACTGCTTAGTGAGTTCCGGTGGCTCTTCGCGATGGAAGTTGAATGAACACCACGATTGACTCATATCTCGGTTTGCATATCAGGTCAGGGCTGCCGTTTTACGACTGTATAATGTGTGTGGAGAGCCGGTTTAGTATTTCTTCTGTTGTGTGTGTGTGTGTGATCCTTGCGTTTAAGATCCATTTCCATAATTTGATCTGTTGACTGCCGTTACTAGTCCGTCTCGATGTAGTTATTTCCTGATCGGTAGCTAATTCTGTAACATACGTTATGGTCGGTAGATAACGGTGGTGTCCGTTATGTTAAATTATTTCCCACTGTTCAGGTGAATGCCCTGAATCGCTGATAATTCATTGTCGGATTACACGGTTGCTTGCATGCATTGATCCTCGCTATCTGAAGAGATGTTATTATCATTCTGTTCTTTCTTGCTCATTCCCCTGCTCTCCATAAAAGGAAACGAAATTTATTCTCCCAAAGTTACATGCACCTTGCTTTTCTTCCAAAGATGACTTCAACCAGAAAACCTGCTTTCGAAAATACATTAACCATTCAGTTCCTGTATTTTGTTTGCTTTTGCGATATTCATATGATCACGTCATGTTAGCGGATTGTTCCAAAACATTCCAAACACTCCACTCCGGATGGGTGCATCCACGTTTCGAAGGTCAAACCGACTCTCCAAGCCACTCGAAATCTCGAAAGATCTACACCAAAGTGAAACCGATCCGCGAAGATGGCCGATCGTCCGGGTTCTCGTCCGATAAGATGCGCCTACTGGTCATAAAAAAAAATACTAAAATAGCTTCACCAAAACCACTGAGGACATCGCGAACAAGATGTGTTTTGGATAGGATGGTGTATGCGTGGGTTTGTTAACGTGCCTGTGCGTGCACACCGCAACAAGAACCGTTTCCGAAGGTGGACTGGGCTGGGGATCGACGAAACATCGAATCTAAATCACCCCAAGGGTTCATCTTCGGAATTAGACACATAAATTATCGCTTTTTAACATAAGAAATTGATGGAGAGGACTGTTGCAGCAGCAGCAGCAGTCGAAAAGAACAAAGTTCACCCAAATTCAAAGCCACCCTTTTGGGTATGGTCGCACACACACACGCACAAACAGCTATGTCAAAGTTCAGTTTTATGACACCTAATAGCTAAGGTTGCAGCACTGGGAGCTCCAGTTCGGTTTTTGGTGGGCATTCCCCGGCATTCGGACACGGGTAAATTATAGTTTTTGTTTATTCGCCACCTCCACCCCACAGCCAACGCGTACAGCCTCAATTCCCGAATAGTGTGACACGAGCTCAAAATCAATCATATTAGCTAACCTAATCTCGCACTCTCTCCCTCTCTTTTTTGGGGCTCCTTTGGTAGGTTGAAGCTAACGGATAAAACCAGTTTTCCCCATCGACCACGTACTTTCTCACCCTCGTTAGATCCGACCGCATGGGTTGACCTTCTTCTATTTCTTCTTCTTTTTATGATTGTCAATTGGTCATTTCGCTGGTGTTAATCACCACAAGAGGGGGGGACCACAACCGGGACCGGATTTTGGCTAACCCAGACCAGAGTAGCCCCTGTAACCCTCTGTGTGGGGAAAACAGTTCCACCCGGGTTTGAATTTTTTGACAGAATAAATTCAAAAATAAATTCGAAAAACTTCTTAAACATGAGTAATATTTTGCTCCTTCTCGTCACTCAATCCTCCGGCGTGGAAACTCCATCCCAAACAAATGACGAGGCGCAGTGAGGTGTGAAAAAGAGCACCCGAGCGCTGATCACTTTTCCTGCTTGCTGCACTCGAATAATCATCGTGTCGACCCATCGTGTCGGCTCTTCCACGCACTACGTAATCCGTGGCGGCACCGGAAAGAAAATTTATTCCTACGTACTGCCTGTGTGCGACCGCTAGTGACCGCTGGCGACTAGTGCGACTAGTTATATAACCCACGACACGGATGATACACGAGCGGTTCGTCAAACGGATGACCCTTTCGGTGATGATATCGCACGGCGTTTGTTTCGGTAGACGAAAACGGTATCCATTTCCGCGAGTGTAGTGTCGATCCTACCAGCCACTACGATGGTTAACACTCTATCCCCACACGTTACGGCACTGCTTTCACCCCTACCGCTCGATCGAGGTGATAGTGATCGTGCGCATACTCGAATTTATCATGCTCAAATGTACCACCAACCACACCTAGTGTATCATAGTTTTTTTTTAGTTGACTCACAACTACTACTGACCCCAATTGTGCGCATTCCACCCCGCTGGTAGAGAACAACCACAAATTGTGTCACTTTTACAGAACACCCGATAAACAAACGGGCCAACAAATGTACTAGCAAATAAAACCACCTCCCCTTAACATCGGCAGCCGGATTGGCGTCACAAGTGACCGAAAAAAACAGGCAGGCACACAGACCCACATCACGAGTTCAATCGTGAAAAGTTGGTCGGCGGACGTTTGCAGCACGACACGGTGCCAAATGAGGGCAAATGAATTGTGGTGGTGTGTATGGGCGGGTGAAGGGTGAAGGAAGGTGCGGAGGGAATGTTCCCTTCTTTCGTCCCTCCTCTTGCGGGCTCTGGGCTGACAATTTTTAATGGATATCCATTAGGAGTTATGTCATACACTGAAGGGGGGGCTAATGTTTCTCCAAACTCGGCACATCGACAGGACACAGGGGCACAAACATGCGCTTTGAGTTTTGCTCGAAACATTCGGAACAAGAATGGTCCGTTTTGTACCACGACGAGGACACTAGGAAAAGTCTGAAGAGTGCACTTTTTACTGTTTCTCTCATTTTTATCGCTCGTCGAAACATTTCATTACTCGATCTCGATCCCACCGGTCGATCTTTCCCGAATTGACTCGTCTCAATTCTCCCAATCGCAAACTTTTATTGCACCCTTTCGACGAACGTGTGGCGCAGTGGGTGCCAATATCAAGCTCCAACAACTCCACATATCGCGTAACAACAAAGGGGCAAAAAAGTGCAGGATGATTAAAAAAGATAGCAATTAAGACAAGCGGACAGCAATCAAATGTTGCCTGATTTTTTATTGGGTTGCCTCGTGTGGTAGGTGAAGGAGAGCGCAAATTTAATTGTGTGTGTGCGAGCGAGCTGCAATCTAATGCTTTCGGAGGAAATGTACACCCCAACCACGCTGTGCGAACCTGTTTTTGGTAGACGTTTTTAGCTTTAAAACTAGTTAAACAAACTCTGAGAATATGTCAATACAGAAGCAATGTTAAAAATGACAAACAAACAGCGCACAGAAACGAAGGCTTCATGATTAATGGTGCCACGTTGCTGACTCCATTAAATGTTAAATGTTGAATTATGAGACAATCGCAAACCAAATCTTCGACCGGCATGATACGCGCAAAATGCAAATGCTCAAATCAAATTGCCGAACCGCTGTGTGCCAGAAGCGTGAAACACTTTTGATAAACACATCATCGGGTGAGAAACGACAATTCCGATCGATCGAGCCCGGACGATAACATAAAGGAGCTCCACCACCTTATTGTGCCCGGCAAATATGGACGGGCCAGCCTCGGGGAACGAAATGGAGCAAACAAAACGACGACAAAAAAGGGTGCCGATCGTTTGCTGCCGCCGATCCGATCTGATCGGCTTCTAATTATTGAAAGTAATTTCCCTTCGCGCGCTCCAACTTCGCGTGTGGGTTGTTTGGTCAGCCTTTTTTATGCTATTAACCATGAACTTTAGAAGCTAGCGAGCATCAACATGAAACACTCGCGCTAACGTTTGGACACTAATGGTGCAAGCCTGTGATTAGGCAACTTGAGCTGAAGCTTTGGAGCTCATAAACATGTGTTTGACCTCCTGACGGGGCAGCAGTTTTCTAGCGTGCGCCATCAGCTACTCCAACCTCTTCTGACGCCCTCTTCGCACTTTCAGATATTTGAGCGACTGGCCAAAAAGAATCCCAACTACCAGGAGCGGATCCGCGTGATCGAGGGCGATCTCGAGAAGCCCAACTTTGACCTGTGCCCCGAGAGCATGGACTACCTGAAGGAGCACACACACGTCATCCTGCACATCGCGGCCACGGTAAAGTTCGACGAGGAAATGATCAAGGCGATCACGATCAATCTGGCCGGCACGCGCACCGCGCTAGAGATTGGCCGGCAGTCCAAAAATCTACAGGTACGGTATCTCAAAGCGCTCATGTCCGCGGAGCCCCTTTCTAATCCCCCCTCCATAAACCATCCATTTCGCAGAGTTTCGTGTACGTTTCAACGGCATACTCGAACAGCTACGACGAACACATTCAGGAGCGCGTCTACCCGATCGACTGCAATCCGGAGAAGATCCTGGCCAATCTCGACGACGAGAAGTTGATACAGGACGTGATCCAGTACTCGCTCAAGTGGCCCAACACGTACACCTTCACCAAGGCGATGGCCGAAGCCCTGGCGCTCGAGTACCGGCAGCACTTCCCGGTCGCCATCCTGCGTCCGTCCTGCGTCATGGCCAGCCTGAACGAACCGCTCCCCGGCTGGTGCGACTCGATCTACGGCTCGAACGGCACCTTCATCGGCTGGTACTACGGGCTGATACGCACCAGCCACATCGATCCGGAGGTGACGATCGATACCGTGCCGGTCGACTACGTATCGAACGCGATTATTGCCGTCGGTTGGAAAACATACATGGAGAGGTAAGAGCTATCGTGTTTCAAATAACAGAGTTTTAAATTCCCTCGACTAACCCGACTTTCCTATGCAGAGCGCAAGAGCCGGAAGTGCTGGTGTACAACTGTGTTAGCTCCACGGACAACCCTCTAACGTTTGGTAAGCAGCAAGATCAGGCGTCGAAAGGAAGTGTGAAGTAGAACAGTTCCAAATCAACTCATTCTTGTCTCTCGCTTCCCGAAATTCCTTCGACAGATGAACGACGACGCGAGTGTGAGAAGGCCTGCAAGAAGCATCCCCTACTGACCGGCATCTACAAACCGATCACCTTCGCCTCGAGCAACGAGATCATGTTCCGGCTGTACTCGCTGGTGCTGCACTATCTGCCCGCCTACATCATGGACATGGCCTTGAGGTTTCGGGGTGAAAAGCCCCGTCTAGTCGATACGTACGTCAAGATCGATAAGGTCGTTGCCTCGGTGAGGAAGTTCTCCAACACCACGTACCTTTTCGACAATCAAAACATGAAGGATCTGTACCTGGCGTAAGTATTTCGCTCCCCATCACCCCTGTCGCGCAGCTTGCCATTAGGAGCGGCACGACCGCTTCACGACCTGTTTAGGCAATAGTTTGGGCTAGCAAAAACACACACATGAAATTACGCTTCATTTTATGTTTCGCTTTTAAAGCTCCAGCAGTGAAACTACTCAACGGCACACACATGTCAGTTAGGATGGTGTAATTCAAATGAAGAGTTAATTTTGTTCCCAAAAAAAAACCCCAACACCATCCACACTAACTTGAGTCTTTAATTATGACCACGTGTGACCCGAAGCAGGTCCAAAGTAGCCAAAGATATAAACTTTTTTCTCTGCCTGCCGTGCAAAACATGGTTTATTAGTACGGGGAAAGTAGCGGACAGAGGCCTGTTTGCTTATCATGCAGTTCTTAATGAGTTTTAACAGTTGATGAGCTTGAATTGAAGCACACAACAACAAAAACTTACGTATCGGTATGATTATTTAAGCACGTGTGAGGAAACGATAATTTGGATTGGTGATGGTTGTTTTTCTAGTTGACCCAACGCCTAATTAACTGCATAGATGATGGGGTTACGTGTTATCAAATTTATCGCCTAATTTTGCGTTTTTTCCATTGTATCTCTTCCTCCGCGGTTCGACCACGGACCTCAGCATGAGCCCGGTCGACCACCAGCAGTACCCGTGCGACAACCGAAACTACAGCTGGCGTCTGTACTTCGAGGTTGCCGTGCCCGGGCTGAAGAAATACTTCTTCAAGGAGGACCTTAACAATGTCAAGCGAGCCCGCCAGGCGATGCGCAAGAAGGAGCTGATCGTTAACACTACGCTGTTTCTAATCGTCGGTCTGATGCTGCTCCAGCTCTACTACCTACTGCGCTAGGCAACGCACTCGCGTATGCAACGGTTCGGTCCAAGTAGGCCGGTTTCGGACGATCGATTCAAATGACGTTCCGTGGTATTCCTCCCCCTCCCAAGAGAAAATTGATCCCTCCCCAAAACCCCACAGGTGCATAGATCATAGCGCCGTGATGCGTTGGGGTCCATCGCCTGCTTCAGGGCCAACTGCTTGTGGTGCAAAGGCCCACACACATACACACACACACACGAACGCCACACATGGTTGATCGATCCATCGTGGATCATGCATTGGGGGCAGGGATGGTCGGGCGCATATCATCAGGCAGAGTTGTGGAGTGAATCGGACAATAAAACATAATGGGATGCGTTAGGTTTTCGTAAATAAGGTTTTAGGGCCTAGGGAATGCCGACAGGCAGCCTGCCTGTTGGGTGGCGCTTTAGAGGTAGTGTGCTAGGTTAGACATTTCTGTATTTGTTTTTGGTAACCGTTTCGTCCGACCCTGTGGTTTCGACACATTCTAACGATCGATGCGGTGGGTCGTTTTCTTTGATTTGTTTTCTGAGTATTTCTATTTTAACAAGCACCAACAATTCCCGAAATTCAACGAATGGCGGCGCGGCGGTAGTGCTAGGAAGGCTGCAGCCTCGAACACACCAGTCACCTTTGTTTGCGGGTCTAACGAAGCATCAGTATCCTTTGATTTTAACCTACCACTATTTTTGAGGTGCTACGATTTTGAACAGATATTTATTAATACGATTTCAGCGTGCCGAGCACTTGTATAGCTCAAGGAATAATAAAGTAGAGCCTAGTGTAAGCGTGATTTGAGTCGATGTGTGTGCTTCATTCTTCATTGTTTTACTATTATTGATGACCGTTAAGAACACCGAAGAAAATCCAGTTTTTACCAATCCAACAGCATGTCGAATGCACGCATATTCAAATTCAAATGTTAGAAAGGCCTTTTTGTGACGACCTACGACGAAAAGGCACATTGCTGAACCGGCTCAAACCCGCGGCTACCCGCGAGTAAAGGAAGGGTAGAGAAAATGAGCGAGATGCAGCGATATTCAGACGTCAAAAACCTTCGCCATGTCGTACGGGCAGGTGCGTCAACCAAAACAACTTCACAACAAACAAACTCGTTTGCGGCAAAAACATCTGATCACAAACTCAATCTTTCTAAATACAGGCCTTCGGAATGGGGAAAATATCGTTCTATATCAGTGATTACTGTGCAAATATAGAACAATGCACCATTCACAAGAACTCCGTTCGGATACGGAAAGCACATCACACCGAATACGATGCGTGCATTACGAGCGACCCGATGCAGCTAGTGGATTTGTTGCTCAATTTGCGGTTCTTTCCTCGTTTTCGACTGAAAATCGCTAACGCACTCGTTGGTCGTGTAGCGAGCGCTCCCCTCACCATACAGCTCATCCCACCCGTCAGAGAGCATTTAGATTACCATTGGTAAGTTCAACCTCTGCATATAATTATGACAAATTTTTGCTTAAAATCCTTGCTACATCCACCATTGCCGCTGCAGGGGACAACGTGCCGTTCACATGATGTGGGAGCTGGTCGAGCTCACCGAACTGATGGCTTGGCTTTCGACGCTCGGTGGAGCCTTCTCCGCTCTCGGCGACTACCAGCTCGCCTGTGCCGATACGGCGGGCAAAATATCGCTACACCAAATGAAGCTGGCCTGCCGGTTGGGCGATCCTTCGCTCGTAGCTCGCTGCCAGCTGTACCTTGCCATATCGCTCATCCAGAGGGCCGAATTTGCCACTGCCAAACACCTCATCCAGAGCGTGTACCGTGGCGCACGGAAGCAAAAGGAACCCGAAACGCGCCTACTGAAGATGTGCCAGGGCATATGGGCGAAGCTGCGCTACGAGTACGATGTGCACCAGAGGAATGTGGCACGCAAGAAAACGTAAAGATCGCGTTTTAACGTTGTACCTTGATCGTTCCTTATGAGAATAAATTTATAGTAAACATTGATTATCAGTTGTTAGCCGGGTTTTCGAAATATAATGCAATTTCTGTTTTTTTTCTGTATAAAAAAGATATATTTCTTGTTATTATTCACATATTCCTTTCGCTTCTTTTCCACTTTGCATCGCAATCTGCTTGGATCTATACCTATACGTTAATTGTGTATATTAGAGTAAATCGATTTGTTGTTAGCGGTCGTATTCTGCACTACCCTGGCAAAGCCACGCACGTGCGGTGTGAAGAGGGGGTTGTTGGTAGGTTGACTTTTTTTTCTTAATTTTTTCAGCATACAGCAGTAGCAGTCAGCAGCAGTAATTGCGCACTTTGCGTATATCTAAAAGCTGTAATACACCTTCGACGGACAGGTGCATGTTTTTGTTTTTCTAAAGTAATGATAGTGGACTGAATTCCAACCCCAATTTCATCAACACCCCCCTTGCCCGATCGTCAGCCGCAGTAGCAGCTTTACAGCGTTACCCTGCTTACTTTGCCAGCGTGCCCATGGGATCCCAGGCGGGCAGCACGATTGGCGGGAGATCAAACACGTCCAGCACGTCCTGGCTCACTATGCTGCGATCGACGACCACCTCGAACACAAACTCCTTAAACCACTCGGCCGTCATTATTAGGTAACCCTTCTCGCCACGGTCCTCGCCCCACGAGTTTTCCACCCGGAACTTGGTCGGCTTTTGGCTGTTGGGCTGTTGGAGGAGTAAGATTAAGAGAAGGGTTATTGAAATAGCGAATTTGCGTCCCTTGCTAAGCAGGTTTGTTACGCATACTCACATCAACCGATACCCCGGTAAACACCATGGCGTGCGTCATCATCGACTCGCCGTACAGCAGTCGGTCAGCCTTTTCCATCGTCGTCTGAATGTCCACTCCAAAGACCAGCTTGAAGTCATGGCTGCAAAGAAATAAGCACAAATCAGCGTTAGTTTACACCACACCACCACAGTCTTCCACTCCTTCCCCACTTACATGTCCAAATCTTCGATGCCTTGTTTGCCCGCGAAGCGCTTGTTCACCTCGCACCCGAACCAGACCGGTTCGCCAAACTTGAGCGCTTTCGTGACCAGATCGAGCAGCAGCTCCACCGGCTGGTTGTTGTACAGCACGGGCCGGCCACCGACCACATTGCCGAGACAGTCGACCGTGTAGGAGCGGCCGTACAGATTCGACGAGCGCGGGTCCGTCACCAGGCACACCTTGTCGTCGACGTTGAAGTACGGCTTGACGTACTTCTCGTAGAAATCGATCGGACGGATCGGGCCAATGTTAAGGTACTTCTTCGACTTGTCGTAGTACTCCCAGGTGAACTTCTCCGGCGGAATGCCCAAACAAATGCCCACAATGTTGTACACCTCGTTCATCTGCTTCTTCATTCGCTCCTTCACCTCGTCGTCCGTTGCACCGTTGTCGATGAGCTTTCGCAGATCCTTTGCGTACTCACGGAGCTATTGACGGTTGGAAAGCAAAAATCGGTTACAGCTTTTCGTTCCCCATTTTTGCACTTGTGTACCCTCGCGCTTACCTTGCTCTTGACGACCGAGTTCATCCGCGTGCTTGCCTCGCAGCTGTAACTCTCCGGGAAGCATTTTTTCGGCATCAAGCCGTGCTTGTTGATCAAGTTCACCAGCATGTCCCACTGACCACCGTCACAGGTCGGATCGGACAGCAAAAAGGACACCAGCCGACCGTCCACCGGTTCGCCACGCTTCGCCGTGTCGACCACATTGTTTAGGAAGTAGTTCGCACGCTCGATCTTGTCCCAGTAGAACAGGTACGCCTGTGAGAACTCAAACTCGTCCAGATTGTACTGCTTGATGAACGGGATGCGAATGCAGTTGAGGGCCGCAAACAGCCAGCAGCGTCCCGAGCTTTTCTGGTTCGTCAGCGGTTTGCCTTCGTTCTCGATCTGGATGCGGAAGCGAAAAAAAAAGAACGATTATTCAACTCATGTACCGCGAAGCACCGTTTACCGCGCGCCGTACCTTGTACGTAAATACGTGCTGCGTATTCTCCAGCGATTTGCGCGACAGACACGCATCGAACGGATCTATCCGCGTGCATACATTCTGCGCCAGAACGTTCTTTGGGCAGTCGTAGAAGTCGTTGCGACACTTCTGGAAGAACTCTTCATTGAGTGGAGCTGCAAAGGAACGAACAAACAATGTGAAACTTGCACATGAGCAAATACAGCACGTTTTATGGGCAATTCAGCAACACTTTCAATCTACCCCGAGCGCAGCACATCTTCATGATTAGTGACAGCATGGTGGCCAAACTCGTACTGTTCTGCTGGATCGAATAACATCATCCGCAAGAGCTTGTCGAATACCTTCCAGTTCCCAATGCTTTCACCCTCCCCCGGCTGTGCCTCTGGCGTTCGTCAACATTTACTTTCCCTGGGGTACCGGTCATTCCAACCATTGGCATCACAACGGCGGTAAGCGTCTTCCTGTTGTTGATAAGATGCTAACGCAACTCAACAACTCAACACACGATTAAGCCCGCAAGACGATGGAATCTGTCTCTTCGGAGGGGGAAGAAAAAAGTGCTGCGTGGCTCTCAGCTGATACCAATGATTCAGAATATTCCCAATTTGTATCAAGGTCAGTGCTGAGCTAAAAGCATTCACTAATAGTGCACAGACGTACAAGAGTAAAAAGAAATCCCCCATTCCCGCGGCCAGTGGGCCTATCAACAGACAATTATCAACTATTGCAAAACCGTTAATGATGAGAGAGGCGCAGGGCATCGATCGTAAGAATATGAAGAAATAAGAAGAAATATTACTCAATCCCATTTGCATTGGCTCTTTATCGCTGTGTGGCTGATGAGCTTCCGTATTGTTTGAATATTAGCCCTAGCATAGTTGCAAGAACGGCATAATATTGTTCCGCTCCATGTAATAGAACTGACCGATGTCGAACGTTTGCCATGGCTTTGCTTCACAGTTCCGAGCTTATCATCGTTTAAAGGTGTGTAGCTCTTCACCTTCAGTGTCCCTTAGCTGTTAAAGTGACACTTCAGACACCTAGTGTGCCAACACCCCCTAATCTCACATTACAATCAACTTCACCGGGACGTTTAACCTGACGGCCCATGGCGGTAAACAGTGACCGGGGCCAAAGCCCTCGCAAATGGTAAATACGCAGTGCTGTGGAAGAAGAAACAGAAACAGACACATGCACAGATATGTACACACATGCACACACCCACACACACACACGGCACAGCCATGACTAGGCAGTCGTAAAGTTCCCGGCAAAGTAAATCGGTTAGCAAGGTAGGAAAGTATTAAATTCTGCAATCATTTTCGTTAAAGGTTCGTGAATTGATTTTCGAATCCTCGTTAAATCCTGTAAATTGCAAGCGACGCAAAAGCGTTGTTTACAACCTAATTAAAATCCAAATAGAGTACCAACTTTGTGTAAATTATTGCCCCTTTCTTTGTCTCTTGTGTTCCCGGTAGCTCCACGTCGCGCAAACAGACCCGCCGCTCGGTTTTAGTGCATCGCTATCACAACGCCAAAAGTAAACAAAAGAGGCGTGCGCGAGTTGACGGGGACGGTTGTAAAATTATTTTTAAAAACCCACACCAATCATGCCTGCTTTAATCGCTTCAGTGACGGCAAAGGTGCCTTTGTCCGCTTCTAGCCAAGCGCCGCGTAGATGGCGACCCGTGCTGGTGTGCGGGGTTTCATGTTTATCCTTCCTTCGCCGCTCGCACTCACACCACACCACGTTGCACGCCCCTTTCCGGCTAGATGTAACGGCAGTTACACTTTGTTCAATATGGAGCTACCCAGGCTGCGCACTTCACCGTAGTTCCTCCTTCCCTTTGGACAGTTTTGGGAACGGTTCTCCATTTTTGTATGTGCGTTTTGTATATGCGTACACACCCCACACGGTAGCAGCCATCGTCATTTCCCAGACACTCTCTCTCTCTCTCTTTTCTTCCTTCGAGGCTTTACTAACGGTGACCTAGATACGGGCGCGCTTACTTTGAGCCAGTGAAAGCGAAATCATCTCTCTGCTCTCCCGTGCCCGTTAAAACCGGCTTAGAGGGAGGCGCTGCAGTAGCGGAGAGCCCGTAGCAACTCCATCCTACACAAAGGCAGCATACAGCGGAGCAGGGGGTACGGGTTTAAAGCTGGATTGGTAACATGAAGAATTTACAGACTGTATCTCTCTGGGGCGCTAACATCGTGGTAACATCGAACGCGGAAATCAACCTCTCTGAAGCACCTCCATTCCGATCGGACATTTTAATTTGTACGCCACGTTGAATATTTCACTTGGGCAGGGGGGATTGTGAATCTGATGGAGCTGGTATTAAATTATTTCCTGTACCATTCCGTACAACCAAACCAGTCCCAACTCCGGACAACTTCTTGCCTACACGGTCGTGTGCGTCGTTCCTTCCCACTGCTTCCAAAAATCTTTAATTAGATCATATTACTCTAAGCTGCTTCAAGGTACCCCGAGGCAGGGTGTGCTTAGCGTTTTGGGAAGGCAAGCAACGCCTAATCCTCGTAACAACTTTTTGGGCCGTTTCCTTCGCCATCAGAATCTCCGCACCAGAAAATCAATGCAGCAGAACCGCAAACACGTACGATGCGGCATAAATTCGACCACACCAGCAGGCTGCATGAAGCATTATATAATTAAACGTTGTTAAAGCCGCACATAAAATGAACATCAATTCGCACACGTACACTCACACACACACACGCACTTATCAAGAGGACAAACAAAATACCCCAAAAAGCCAACAGAAGGGGACTCGTTTTTCGCACTTTTCCGCAGCGAAAGTGATGATGATTAATAACATGAAAAAGGGGTTCTACACACTCTTCCCCAGGGGGAAATGGTACGGCTCGCTTACATGGCAACATTCTGGGACCGTTTTTCGCTTTCCCGTCGTTAACGCCCTGCCGAATCCTGTGCGTCGCTGCTGTTGGGTCGCGTTACTGCCTTGCGCCAACCTATTGTGTGTTGGTTGAACTTGCAATTGCGTAGCTGCTTCCGGGGCAAAGAGGGAGCCAAGAGGCGTTGTTCTGCCTTCTGCCGTCGTTTCACTCGAAAAACGCCAGCCCCTTGGTTACAACAGTGGGCCGTAGCCGGATTCTGGAAACCGCTTGCCACGATAAAGAGGAGTATGACCTCTTCGCTCTTCCTTTTTTTGCCTGCTCTGGCAGATTGTGACTACGATTAGCCAACCTCGACACGCACTCGCGCAAACACAACTAGCGACCACGACTTTCTCCGCGATTTTCAAGCAGCAGTGCAAGTGCCGCGTATCAGAAAAAACGTCCCTCACTCACTCACTCACACGCACACACACATGCAAACTTATGCACACAAACAGCACTCCCTGTTACGACGATCCTTATGGAGGGGGGGGGGGGAATCCTTTCGCAGAAACCACCGTAGAGTACGACGGGATTTCGTGCGCCGTTTTGGTCAAGTGTGTTGGAGAAATGTGGTCTATGTGGCGTACGGAGTGAGCAGCAGAGGAAGGTGTAATTTCTACAACGGAGCAACTGGCCGCTCCTCTGCAGAATCGGGTTTAAATTCGCTTCACGATGAGATTGTATTTACACATTCTGACTGACGTTTCGTTAAGTGCAATGACAGCTTCGTTAAACAAGATGGTTGGCCATTTGACAGCTGTTACCTTTTTTTTTTAATGCACAATTTGCGTGTAAACAAAATGAAGCGTTTTTTTCTCTACACGATCGATCGATCTTCTTGCAAATAGAAAAAAAAAATAGCTTGGAAGAATGTTTTCTGATCTCACGAACAGATTTGTGTTGTATTGCAAAGAACAAGGCTAGGGAATTGTTTGTAGGTAGGAGGAAATGATAACATTACAAGCGTGGTTTGCGTGCTACGCATCTTAAAAATAAACTGTGTAAGCCTCAATACAACTTATATGGGGAATGTTGTTTCTTTTCGAACCTTCCTCAATATTGCTCCAAATAAAACAATAAAACGAAAGCACCTTCTTAAGCCTAGTACCTGAATTGTGTGGGTTTCATTATTACGTGGGACAATAACTTTAAAATACTAACTTTATGTTAAACACTATTATCAACCAACCTGTTCGGCGACCGGCTCGAGAAAAGTACAGTATGCTCGTCAGCCAACTTTTCTGAACAGGTCTTTTGAACTATTCTTTAAAAAAACTAAGGCGATAGTCAAAAACCAATAAATTTTCTTTTGTGCCGAGCCACCCGGAAGGTTGATTGAAGAGGATCACACACGCTCCGCCAATTGCAAACCTATATTAGATCATTTCGAGTAATGTTGCTTAATGATGTTTCGATAGGAGGCTGAGTAGATACGCAATGAGGTACGTTTTCGACCTATTTCAAAGCGATACATACCTTTGGGATACGCCAGCACAGTTGTCCGCTTGTTGGCATCATCTGTTAGGGACGTTTTGCCCGATGTTTTGGTACCACTTGTCTCCTTGAGCAGTGAATGCTGTTCAGTCTCCTGGTCCTCATTACTAGTCTCACTGGTAGATTCCCGTACGAGCTGTTCGCATCCCTTTTCATTGGACATTCGCACATGATCTCTTGCGGACGGTGAGTCGTTCAGCAGTGTTTCGGGCGGCTCGTTGAGTATCTCTACCTGGTTTAGCGTTTCTAGCTCGGACGCCTTCACGACCATACCGGAGAAGCTGGTCAGTCCGTAAGATTCGCCGGCCAGCGAGCCATCGCCATACTCTTGCTCCGTATCAAACGAAATGATCCGATCGATGAACCGATCGCCAAGATTGCATTCCACGTCTTCACAATCCGCGGAGAGTAGCGTAATGCCGATCTTTTGCCGTTTGCCACTCTCGTCCTCTTCGCCACCAAACGGTGGCTCGACTGCGCCGTGACGTTTCAGCTGCTGTCTGCGTTCGTCGCGCAGCAATCGTTCCAGCTCGTCGCCCATCGCATCCATCGGCTGCACCAAGGCTACGGGCCGTACCTCGGGCAGGTTCAGCGTGGGAATGGCCGTCGGCAGCAGGTTACGGCACACGCCGTTGAAGCAATCCGGTCCAAAGTGGCGACGGCACACTCGCACACTCTTGAACACGTTCAGCGGGTCCAGCCGGAACAGGCGCGGATTGTTGATGAGAGCGAGCCATCGTCGGAAGCGATTCGATTCGCGCACGGGATGCGGAAACACATGGAACGAGATTCGGGGTCGCGTTTTCTGTGCATTGAATCTGCTGTTCGGGCAGCCAATCACTGCGCAGTCCCACATTCGGCTAATCGATTCGATGCGACTGCTCAGAAAGCGAACATAACAGCGCGTTTCAACAAAACCACAAATTAAACAACCCACAAACACGAAACACAAATGTTATGCATCATAACAAAGAAAGACAACAGCATCCAAGCACGGTACGACACTGGGAGACCAGGTACGTACAACACCCCCAATATGCATCGCAATTTGTGGTGTGACATTCCAAACCGTTGGCTCTCGATTATCCGTGCCAAATGTTCAATGTTCAACAGAACTGTACAAATATTACGGGATATTCCATATCTCAATTCAATTATAATTTAAGAATATACTACACTCACTTTTGTGCTATATTTCGTTGAAAATCTAACTTTTTCTCTTTTCATTTGCATTCGAAATTTAAACTCAACGTCAACTGAAACTGTTTCGAAACACCTGTCAAATGGTCCACTTGTGGTGCAGCCTGCCAGCAGTTTGGTCTAGTAGGGGAAGGATGTTTGTTATGCACTTCGTCTCCCAGAAAAATCGCTTTTGCGGGTAGTTTTTCGGAACAAAAATGGATTTGCGTTGTATTCAAAGATCCTAGAATAGTTTGTGAAACAAGTGTTCGTATAATAATACCGCCCACGTGCTTGCAACTCATCAGTATTCCATATTTTTGTAAGTATTTTTTATCGCTAGACGCACAGTGGTGAACACAATACAAAAAATCAGACACACATACACATTTCGGGCACTCGCGCGAACTGCAAGCACGCGGAAAATGTACAGCGAACGCGTGCGCGTACCTACGCCAGAATCGAGCTCCGGAAAAGGCCCGTTTTACCCCAATATTTTGGTCCGACTGCTGTTTGCTGGTGGTAGTGGTAGTAGCAGCAGACCGTCTTCTACATGCCCGGTGTATCGCTTGAGTTAGACAATCGTACAAGAAGAGATAAACAAAACCCGAACTGGACTGAGTGGTTTATTTGGGACGTGGAACGATTTGTTTGCTTTGCCAAGCCTCTATCTTGGCTTTTGTTTTGGTCGCCTGGTTCGTCGCGAGGGAAGACGGTGTTCGTGTGGATTGGTCGCGGTACGACGCACGACGCGGCCAACGAGACACGCGCACTACCACCCACTCGTCAGTGGAGCGAGCAACCCCAGCACTCGGCCCCGGGAAAAGAAGAAAGATTTTGTATCAGGACTTTCAATCTAGTAGCACATTCCTCTGCTAAGAGACCTGCTGTGCCAGCTTGTCCGGGGGGAAAAACAAGAAATTTCCATATCTGCACGACAAATGTGTGTTGAATTTTTATCACAACTCGGCAATTTCAGTCATCAACAGCCTGAGTACAGCTTCTTCTTTCTTTTCCAGGGGCCGCCGGGCTGGTCGTTGATGGTACAAGTGTGCGATTTAGTTGTGCAAGTGTTTGAGTGAGCGTCTGTTGGCACCAAATGTCGTTCTGATAATAGAAAAAGCTCGAAGATTGCTCGACAAACTACACGCTTCCATCCTCGTGACTTCTCGAACTGAGCGGATAAAGTTTAATGCAACACCGTGGTGTGTCTGGTTTGGTGGAAAAATGCGATCGGAATGCTACAACGGCAGCGGTGCCAGCACTTCCTCTCCCAAGCGACGGGTCAACGTAGTAGGCAATGGGAGGTCCCATCATCACCACCAGCGGCAGCACCATGCAGCAGGCGGCGCAAATACCCACCGGGACACGACGACACATGACAGAGGCACAGACTCACCACCCACCCTGACCGAACTGCCACCGTCCAGCGGATCCTTTCTACACATATCAATCACCAAGCTGGCCATCGGAAGCCGCCTGTTCGTGATAGTGCTTCAGCTGGTTGCTAACCTTCTCCTGCCAGACCACGAAGCAGGCGTGTTTGTGGCACCGAGCGACAAGAACGCACCGGAGCGACCACTGGACGCACTGGTGCGACTCGCGCTCGGCGGTCTGAACCGGTGGGATGGCCAATACTTCCTGCACATTGCCGAGCACGGCTACACGTATGAAAATGCGCTCGCCTTCTTCCCGCTGTTCCCATTCATCCTGAAAATTGTGTGCAGCTCGCTCAGCAGCTACGAGGTGATCACCTTCGTGAGCTATCGGGAGCTGTCGCTGCTGCTGGCGGTGCTGCTGAACGTGGTGTGCTTTACCGGTGCAGCGAAAGCGCTCTATCGGCTGAGCAAGCACGTGCTCGGCAATCAGAAGAAGGCGGAGATTGCCGTGCTGCTGTTTTGCTTCAATCCGGCGTCCATCTTCTTCACCGCCCCGTACACCGAAAGTCTGTACGCGTGGCTGTCGTTCGTCGTAATGTACCAGTGCATCGAGGACGTGACGTCGATCTTCCTGACGATCCCGCTCAGCCTGTCGATACTGTGCCGCTCGAACGGCATGTTCAACATCGGGTTCGTGCTGTACTTTGCCGTGCGCCGGATCGTCGCCCAGTACAACGTGCACAACGTCATCTGCATCTGTTCGCGGCTCTTCTCGATGCTGATCATCGTGCTGTTCCACTACGGTATCGCCCAGGTGTACAACTACTATCTGTTTTGCTTCGTGCAGAAGTTCAACTTTCCCGACCACGTGCGTGAGTACGCGGCGGAGCATGGGCTGGTGCTGGCCGGCAACAAAACGGACGACTCATCGCCCTGGTGCACCAACCTGGTGCCGCTGTCGTACTCGTACGTACAGAGCCACTACTGGAACGTGGGCTTCCTACGCTACTACGAGCTGAAACAGCTGCCCAACTTTCTGCTCGCCCTGCCGGTCGTGTATCTCGTACTGAGCAACTCGTACCAGTATCTGTGCGAACACTGGGAGTACGCCCTACGGTTGGGGCTGTTCCGGCTGACCAAAAAGCAGCACAAGGTGATGCGCCCCTACGATCGGTTTGCGCTCGTGTTTGTCGTGCACGCGCTCGTGCTTACGCTCTTCTCGCTGGTGTTTGTGCACGTGCAGGTTACGACGCGGCTCCTGTGTTCGGCCAGTCCCGTACTGTACTGGTACACGGCCGAATACTTTACCGGGGAGCGAGCGTTCATCAAGCGGCAAGTTATCCGCAAGCTGTCGAAGCAGGTGAAGGATGGCGAGGAAAACAGCTGCACCCACGTGCTGAACCACATCGAGCTGAGCGATTTGCTTGACTTTCGCTGGATGAACGGCCGGCAGCAAACGATCCTGGTGTACTTCCTCGGCTACACCATCGTCGGGACGGTGCTGTTTAGCAACTTTTACCCGTGGACTTAATGAAAGAGGGAGAATCTGAGCGAACTGCAGCGATCATCCTTCTTTCCTTCTTTCGCAGCTACAAAACAAGCAGCTACTCGCTCTCTCTCTGTGTTGTTGACCAAAGCTAAAAGACGGTTACCAAGAACCAGGACACAAATTCTACTCTAAACATTGGGATTACACTTATCTCGTGCCTTTTTCGCTCTACTACATACATACATACATACATACATATTGCCAAAACCGAACGACAAATACCAAAATTTGAGGGGCAGCAGCAAGGTGAGCACAGAACCACAATGGTTTTCAACCGAATGGGTGGGTTCACGCTGACTGCGTCGAAACGAACGAAAACTTCCAATTCGAAATTGACCAAAGTTTCGCTTTCTATTTGCTCATTGTTAAATTACAAAATTTGCCAAATTATTAGGAAATTAATTGGAGCGTTACGTACTATCGTTTCCTTCGACCATGTTCGAACCCGGACTGTGTTCTTTTGTGTTAGCATTAGCCCGTAGACTAGTAGAATGTATTGCTATAATTTAAGGGGTTTTAAAATTGAAAGCGAGAGCGAGCAGAACCGGTTGTTAGCGAATCTTAAGCTTAAGCGCGCTAAAATGTTCTGGTTAACATTATTGTTGTGTTCCGGGGACAATGTAGTTATCTCTATCCAACTTTGCCTTGCATTACCACCGAAAAGGAACAAATCTGTCGTCCGGCACTGCTGCTGCTGTGGCGCCAACGAACCAATGGATGGGCTTTGACTGTTTTAGTTAGAAAACATAAGGAAGCAAAACGTGGTCAGTGTTTCTGCTACAGCAGCAAACCCGTACTACAACAGCTAAAACGCAACGCATGGATCAATGGAAATGTGGACAAGTGGGTGGATCGGATCAAACAAAAGTCAAACTTGCAGAGCTACCATATATAGATATACACATATACAGATAGCGACTTTACTTAAAAAATAAAAGAAAATACTATATACATGTTTAAACTCGAGTCAACTATATACATATATATACATATACTTAACATGGTTTTTAACCATCATTAGACTTTACAAAGCAGAGCTACTGTGGGTTGCAATAGTAGTGGTAAGACTCGCAAACCGGACGAACACGAAATATTGTGGAGTGAAAACAGCTGACAAAAGAAAACGAAACTGTATCTTAAAACAAAATCATTAAAAAACAACATGTTAAAGCTATTCTCTTGCGATAGAAGTGCATAACTATTATGTAGATTAAACAAACAGCAACACTAAACACTTGCGTCGTACGTACGTGCGTACGTACACCCTAAACAGAACAGAACGAAAACAATCAAATGAAATATTTCCTAATTATATAGAAAGACGGGCAATCGAACGAACTTAACATATTGTGAGAAACGGCGGACGAAGCAGACGGTAGCAAACGTTGGTTTTCCACTAGGATTAGACGTATTTCAATTCAAGTTGTTGTTGTTTATACAATTTCAAAACATTACTTACTTCGGGGGAGAAATAGGTTAACGGTAACGAGAGGAAGCGAACCCGATAACATTAGCAAAAAATACAGGAGTATCGCGTTTTACACAACACTTTCTACACACTCTATTCTGTGTAGAGTAGGGTTTCGACTAGAGCGAGAACAACAAGTTAGTGATTAGTTAGTAAAAATCGAGAAAATTTACAAACGTAAACCAATTTAAACCAAACATAATCAATCATATAAATGCAAGATGCTAATGCAATTAATACACTGTCGCACAGTAATTAAATAATTATCAAACTAAATAGAAATGAATTAACACAAAAATGAATGAAAAAACCATAACTTCCTCACACATAAATAATCAAATCAATTACTAAACTAAACTGCATTACTTAAACTGCAGCTTCAAACTCCAAAGACACGCACATACCACTCTCACCGGTCGTGCTTTACATATTATCCATTCGATTTTAACTACTTTTAATAACTTATGAACTAAAAAGGAATAAAAAATTGACGAAAAAACCATTCAATTAGGCACGCTTAATAGAAGCGAAAAGAATGGAGTTAAAAGGAAGGTGCGCCCTAGTGAGACGTGTTCTTTAGTCATTCGCATTCGTAGTGGACAATTCAGCTACTTATTGGAGGAGGTTACTCCCATTCTTTTGCGTAATTACGATTTCAATGTGCAATATATTTCTCGCTCGCGTAACCAGTTTGTACAAGAGCGTGTAGAGCAATTATCAATTAAAAGAATTAAAGTATTTAAAGCGCTACACATAATTGATCTATTTGAACGAATCGAACTTATTGCAAAAGACATTAGTAGGGCCGGCAGTGGGTAGTTTTCAGTACAGTACGCACAGTACAGAGCTATCGAAATTGATTGGAACGTCTCCCCATTACCTCTATAATCGTTGAAATCCGCTTTTAAAATTCAAAGAGTTTAGTGCAATACTATCTTCGAGGACGTTTGTTAGACAATATCTAGTTTCACTGTTGGACTATTTCTGATAGAAAAAACTGCAATAAACTGTTTCTCATTCGAATATGACGATCGTACGTGTGTGTTTGACCCCTTTTCATTCCAAAACACTCTTTTAGTATACATATTAAAGCGTTTTTTGTTCTTGTTGTTAGGATCGCTGCCGAAATGGCTCACCGTACGGATCATGGGCGATCGAGAGAGTCGGGCTCACGAAGAAGACATCGTTCACGTTCCCGCAGTCCTCCAGTTGCAGCTTCTCCTGCCCGCGACGATACTCAATCCCTTGAGCAGACGAATTTGATTCATTTTTCATTTTTAAATCACAAAACCGAGCTGAACCGAGTGCTGCGTGGATATTGTGCCCGCGATCAACTGGTGGACGATGTGAACGACTTCTGGCTGTTTGTGAACAAGTACGAAGCACTGCTGAAGCGCACCGGACAACCGATCCTGCCCGACCCATCGACGGAGGGCAAGCGGCTGGACTGTCCCAGCGGAACGATTCCCAGCGAGTACAGGAAATCGCTCGGATGTTGCGTGTCACTGAGAGTTCCGGTAGAAGAACTGTTGGCACGGTTGGGTGGAACGACGGGTGCCGTAACGCGCACCAAACTGCTGCAACTGCTGCAGATTGTAACGCATTATCTGGACTTTCGCCAGCGGGAAAAGTTTAACAAGTTGCGCAAATTGCGCCAAGCGCAGGCCAATCTGCCCGTCGCCAAGCATCGCGAAGAGATCGTTGAAGCGGTACGAAACGAACGCGTGGTAGTGCTGGCCGGTGATACGGGCTGTGGGAAATCGACCCAGGTGCCGCAGTACCTGTACCGGGCGGGTTACGAGGGGATTGCGTGCACGCAGCCGCGGCGTATCGCTTGCATTTCCCTGTCGAAGCGCGTTGCGCACGAGCTGCTGGCCGAGTATAGGACGGAGGTTGGGTACCAGATACGGTTCGAGCGGAGCAAAAACACCAACACCAAGATACTGTTCATCACGGAGGGATTGTTGCTGCGGCAGCTGGCCAGCGAGGACAATCTGCAGCAGTACTCGGTCATCATACTGGACGAGGTGCACGAGCGCCATCTGCACGGTGACTTTCTGCTGGGGATTGCCAAGTGTTTGATACGCGCCCGGCCCGACCTGAAGCTGGTGCTCATGTCGGCCACCATCAACATCAAGCTGTTCGCGGATTACTTCTCCGAGGAGGAGGCACGCATCATCGAGGTGCCGGGACGGTTGTTCCCGATCAAGCTGCACTACATGCCCCAGCTGCAGGATGTGCCGATGGTGAGCGGCGGTGCCGGAGGCTCGAAACGCACCCAGAGCGACCGGCTCAGCCCGGAACCGTACATACAGATTCTGCAGCTCATCGATCAAAAGTACCCGCCAACGGAGAAGGGCGACGTGCTGATCTTTCTCAGCGGGTTGAACGAAATCACGGCGATCGTGGATGCGGCCCGCGAGTACAACGAGAAGAACAAGAACTGGATCATACTGCCGCTGCACAGCACGCTCTCGATCGCGGAGCAGGACAAGGTGTTCGATTACGCACCGGACGGTATGCGCAAGTGCATCGTGTCCACGAACATTGCCGAAACGTCGGTCACGATCGATGGCATTCGGTTCGTGGTGGACAGCGGGAAGGTGAAGGAGATGAGCTACGATCCCACCACCAAGATGCAGCGGTTGAAGGAATTCTGGATATCGAAAGCGTCGGCCGAGCAGCGCAAAGGTCGCGCAGGCCGTACCGGACCAGGCATTTGCTATCGGCTGTACGCGGAGAAGCAGTTTTACGACTTTGACGCGTACAGTACGGCCGAAATACTGAAGGTGCCGCTGGAATCGCTGCTGCTGCAGATGATTTCGATGGGGCTGCCGAATGCGCGTCTCTTCCCGTTCGTCGAACCACCGCCGATGGATAACGTGGAAAATGCGATCGTTAATCTGAAGGAGGCGGAAGCCCTCACGGAGGACGAAAAGCTGACACCGCTTGGAAAGGCACTGGCCAAGATTCCGGTCGACATTGGCATTGGGAAGATGCTGCTAATGGGTTGTGTGTTTCAGCAGCTGCAACCCGTACTAACGCTGGCCGCTGCATTAAGCGTCCAATCGCCGTTCACCAATCGAGCCTACCGCGATCCAGAGTGTGAGGTAAGGACGGGGGCAACACACCGTGAGTCGGTGGAATGGTGAATCTAATCGCACCGTTTCCGGTGGCTTCTTTTCCACAGAGAGCACGCAAATCGCTCGAATCCGACCATGGCGATCCGATCACGCTGCTGAACGCGTACAAGGAATGGTTGGAGATCAAGCAGCACCGGACGGACTATGGGCGGCGTGACGATGGCGATCGGCGCAGCGAAAGCTCCAAGGTGTGGTGCCGTCGCCGGGGGCTGGAAGAGCAACGGTTCTACGAGATCACGAAACTGCGCAACCAGTTCCAGGATTTGCTGCAGGACTGCGGTCTGATGGAGACGCAGAACAACGACCATCTATCCAGTGCCGAGCGAGCAATACGCAATGGAGAGTTGCGTCAGCTGAAGGAGCTACGGAAGGCGCACCGCATGGAAGCACCGCGGAAGCGCAAGCTGCTTAAATCTGACCCTTGGGGGTTGGGTGAAGATGGCGAGGAGGAGGCCGATGATGGCCGGGTGGACATACGCGATGTGGAGTTTCGCTTGAGTCACGACTCGTCCAAGCTGCAGCATCTCGTGTCCGGTGCGACGGCCTGCAGTTATCGCGATCTGATGACGCTCAAGCTAATTCTGGTCAGTGGACTCTATCCCCAGGTGGCGATTGCTGACGAGTTCAACTACTGCAAGGTAGTGTGGTGATGTTGTGCAATGTGAACTCGAATGTGGCGATTACAAACGTATTCTTTACCTTCGCTTGCAGAGCTTATCGGAACAGTTCTTTCACACCCGTGCCAAGCCGTACGTTTCGCTGCATCCCATGAGCTTCTTTGGCAACAACGCGCAGATACTGCAGCTAACGGACAGTGAGATCGAGGAGAAACCGCCGACGTACAAATCGCGCCAGCCGCTCAGCTCCCGGCACCAGATTGTGTGCTATTTGACGCTGCTGGAAACGAACAAATCCTACCTAACGAACACCTTGCGCATGCCGGCCGCTCAAACGCTACTGCTGTTTGCGCATACGATCGAGACGAACGCGTCCTGCTCGCGCATCGTGTGTGACGCGTGGTTGTGTTTGGACTTTCCGGCGCCAGAAAGTGGGCAGGCGTTGCTGCTGAAAGCTACCAAACTGAGACGTCTATGGAACCGACTGTTGGCGGAAAAGTTGAAAGGTACTGTGTATCAGTGTTTTTAGTTTCTTTCTTGGATTCTATCCTTGTGATTGTTATTTTTGTTTTTTAGCTCTCACCATAACGGCCGATGGTGAGCTGACGAAAGCTGAACGAAACGTCTCGATCGATCAGATGAACCGCGAACTCTGGTCCAGTTTGGCTCAGTACATGAACACCGAAGTGTGCTATACCATGAAAAAGCTACTTCCGGCGGATCTAAAAACACTCTACAAAGGACCCTCGCTGGAGGAGGACGACGAGGAGGACGAGGAGCGGATGGAGCTACCGGATCCGAATCCCTTCGCGGAAGACTTCCAACCACTGCGCAACGAAACGAAGGGTGGCGTGTACTTGACAGAGAACATCACTTACGGCTGGTAAGTGCGTGTGCAGTATGTCCAGTGTGATGTAATTGTAATAAGCCTCCCTTTATTATGTTAAAGCATCGTCGAAACGGATTGGAGCATGCAGATGCAGGATCTAATCCTTGAGCAGGACTGGGAATGTGGCCATTGTCGAGGAACGTATCGTTTGACTGGGCTGCAGAAGCTACAACATACCGTCCTCTGTAAGCCGGTCGACGATGAGGAGGAAAAGGTGGCCCCACCGACCGCAAGCGACGTTAGCAGTTCGTCCAAAAAACTGAACGCAACTCGATATGATTGTTCGAACTGTGGTCAGCAGCTGATGCTGAGTGCGATTGAGGTGCTAAAGCATAAGAAGGGTTGTAGCAAGCGCGTTAAACAAGAGCCGTCGGATGATCCGAAAGAAGAGAAATGTTCGTAGATCCAATATACCAATATAGAATGGGAAGATCTGTTTACGTATGTATATATAGATTATCTTTTCGACTTTATTCATGTTAATGTGTGTATAGGATACTGTTTGGCTTTTTTTGACAATGATTTGCATCAAATGGCACTAAACATTACCGACGTGGGCACATGCAGACAACCACACACACACACACCAACACACTCACACACACTCAGACACACTTGACGCCGTTGAGTACAAAGAGGGACTACAAACCACCGCTACCTGATCCGTGGGGAGTAATACGAAGCGTTCTGGTGACTTCCGGGGAGGCTACATGTGATGTGATTGTGGCACTATTGAGTAGTTATGCCCAAGGGTTTGATTGATATTTGGAACACTTTTACCGATCGTCCTTTTTTTGATATTTCCTTTTTTATCTACCTTTTTTTCTACGCACTGTTTGGCCAACAATACAGTGATTGGAATGTGTCACGCTCTGCACGAAACGGCACGGGTTTTGGCACTGCTTTTTTGTTTGTAGGATATCTTAGTCCGCGTCTAGTAGTACCCAAAATCGCACACATGCCCCATTTGACAACGTGTTACAAGCGAGCTGCTGCTGCTGATCCTGCTAGTTTATCGAGGCTAATTTCCCGGGCTCAATGAAATAAGCCAGCGTTTGATTGATTTCCCAGCACTACTCCAGCACTACACCAGCGGGCTAATACTGGTCACCACTACTACTAGCTACTACTATAAGTGCACTGCAGCGCTTCTACTATAATGTGTTCTCCACAACCGCACCCGCGCGAAGCTGCTTGAGTTTGGCATTGTAATTTGTTGTGCAATTTCGCCTAAAGTGTGTTGCATATACATGCATGCCTATGTTTGCCACTAAGAGTATTTGTATAAATTTCCTACACGCACTCCTCCTATCCCATCTAAGTATATGTGATTCTGTTTGTTTCGTTGACAATTGGCACACAGTCAGAACATCAATCGAGCAGCCGCTACAATAAGCACTTCCGTTTCCAAAAAACTTCCCTGCAGCGTGTGATACTTTTTTATGGTTTAGCAATGCCACCGCTCTACGGTCCACATTCAAACGCTCCGTTCCGTAATTCTTTGGCATGAGAAAGATGTTAAAACGATGGGACGCTAGTCTAATAGGGCCACAACGATGAGATGGCCGTGCGGAAACACTATTGTAATTACACAACGGTTCGTTTGTGGTGAAGGTGTGATTGAACATTTGAAGAGAAATCTCCCACACTCACATACACATAGAGCTTTCCGTGTTCATAATTCCAGCAACATTAAAAGATTCGATAGGTCCAGGAAATCCCCCTATTTCTTCAGCAATGTCTCTGCAATCAACGATTTCTCTAAGTGTGTAGCCGGTCGCTTTGGAACAGGAGAACAACGAGAGCAAAACATCTCTACACTACGCTGGAAGGCTAACAGTTAGCTAATACAGCTCCAGAGCAAAGGAGGGGGCATGAGGATCACATTAAATCATCCGAACAGATATTTCAGATAGAGAGAGAGAGACAGAGAGTCCTTTTGATCGGCACTACTGTGCACGCGGTTCCCCCTCCCCGAACGGCCAACAATGTCTTGTCCACTGTGTCTATTTCCACCAAATTTCCAAGGCAATGGGTTAAAGACCGTAAGTACGTGTTAACTCTGTTTGGTGGGAGGATCGAGGATCCTCCGGGTGTTTTTCACGACCACACATCACATGTCCCTCACGCAATGTCCAATACACGCAAGTACGACGCGAAGTCAGGCAACGATTACCGGGAGAAGCAATGGCTCCATAAGCTACCTCGGTTCGCACAGTTCTGGGCCAGCAAAGCACTACCATGTCCCGCAGATCGATCTCCCGCCCTTCTCCGCCCCTCTCCCAGGAGCCTCAGTAGTGCTTTTGCTTCACCAAACATTAGTAATCGTGCGCACACAGTCGTCACAAGCTGAGCTTTAGCGCTTTGCGCTGGTTTTCCAGCTTCAGCTCGAGCATGGTGTACGGTATGACCGAGATGACGAGCAGTATCGCGAGGATGATGATTTTCGGCGCCTCGCAAAGCACCCCGTGGCCGGCAAACGTGACGGCCAGCCCGAGGAACCGCAGTGCCTGCAGCGGAGAGGTCACTTCGGCGAACTTGTTCGGATGGGTGAGCGTAGTCAGCGCAAACAGCAGTGTCTCCCAGACGGCATTGCAAACGCCCCACGCTGCCGGTATGACGTACAGCACGGCACTATCATCCCTGGAGGGCTTCCAGCGCAGCAGAACCAGCAGCAGACAGGCGTGAAACATGAAGCCAGCAACTGTGAACAAAGCAGGGCGCAAATGTAAAACGGACACCCGTCCATTGTGTGAGGAGACGCAGGGGTCCTGCACAATACCTACCGATCACTACAACGCGCTTGGTGTGTCTCAGCAGCATGCTCAGGGTACAGGCGGCTATCAGCTGCATCACACCCATACCGATCAGCACGCCCGCCACACTGTTCGGTCCTAGTTCGCAGGCAACAAAGGCCTGAAATGAAAAAGTCACAAGACAACGATATGAACGATCCTGCCGACTGACCGAACACACCCGTCTCCTCTTCTCACCTTCATAAAGTCGGCCATCATGTACGCCTGCTCGGTGCCGACGAAGTAGGCGAGCGGTCCGGCAAACAGCAGCGTGTCGGACATGCGCCGTATCGAGTCAAACTTCACGTTGAATTCAATGTCCGTCGTGAACGCGGTCACCGTGAACGCCAGCACCCCGAACACGAGATAGATGCCCATCAGCGGTGTCGCACCCGTGTAGCCCCGCAGCTTGAGCTGATTCTCCAGCGCGCTGCTGTTGATCGGCACGTTCCTGTCCCACACCGGGCACAGATGGGAGCCACAGATGCGCTCGCCGTAGTCGTTCGTCTGGAACATGCTGTATGGAAACCGGTCCATCAACTGGCCCGCCGGATCCTCGCCACCCACGGCACCACCCGGTGGACCGGTCGATGTGCTTGCCGGATGGAACCCTTCGTCACCGTTGCCGGTCGGATCGGGCAGCCGGATGTTGTACAGAAAGTACATCGTTTCGCGTAGTGTCGGCATCGAAGGTGTGGGTTTGCTGAGTTTTGTGCTCTCAGTCGTTGTGGTCGTTGTCGTTGTTGTGGTTGTTGCGGTCGTTGGGATTTTTGGCATGTCAGTTGGTTGCTGTTCCGTCGCTTCGGGCAGTGACATAAGCATGTCTCGGTACAGTGGCAATCCACCGTCCGCGGGCTGGTCGGTGTGCGATCCATTGTACGTTGCCATCGTTCCGTTCAGTGTTCCCGTGAGTGCCGCATTTGGGACCGGCGGAGCGAGACTCGTGATGTAGTAACAGCCAATCCGGTTCGATCCGGAGGCACACGTCAGCACAAACGCAGCCACGATGGTGCCGACTATGATGCCAAAGTCTCCCGCCGCTCGGAACCAACGTCCCAGGCGACGAACCTGCTCCTGCCGGCTGCATATCAACCGATGATCGTCGTAGCTGTCCGCATTGGCACCGGCCGTGCTGGTTCCTCCACATTCGGGCTGCGAACAGCTCAGCTTGCCCGCCATCGACACCAGCAGCGCTTGCTTGCAGATGACGGAAGGGCCGAGAAACATGCCGAGCAGCAGGTAGGCGGGCACCAGGGCCAACAGCACCGGGTAGATGTGAGCGGCCAGAAACAGACACAGAGCGCCGTAGCTGGCCGCCAGCACGATCGAGTACCCGAAGCGCTGAACCAGCTTGGTCGTCATCAGGCTCATGCCGGCCGTCACGGCACAGCACAGGCTTAGCAGGCCCGACCCAACGTCCGGACCGGCGGCCAGCCACGACTCCTGCTGGAACCAGGTGGAGTTGGCACCCTGCAGCACGATGAGCGGTATCAGCGCGGTACACATGAAACCGTGCGCCACCGCCACCAGGATAAAGTTCTTCGTCATCTTCGAGCGGACGTGCGACGGGATCTTGTGCCGACAGCCGTAGCTTCGGTTCTGTACCGTCAGCAACTTGCGCACGGACGTCGCGCCGATGGAACTGTTGACCGAGTCGCGCCGATGTCGGTTGCCGAGCGAAGACGACTGGAACTGGTAGGTGGCGGGAAACGTTGGCCCAACCGAGATCCGATGGCTGCGGTTCGAGGCCGGCGAGTAGTTATTTAAGTATTGCTGCAATGGAAAAGAGTGCTTCAATTGCTGTCGGAATATCCCGACAGAAGCTGGGCTGCCCTACTACTTACATCTATGATCGGGTCGTCCCAAATGTGATGCGCCTGTCCAGAGCTTCGCGTTCGCATCACCTTCCTCGAGCCGGGCGGACATTTCTGCTGAAAGATACTCTTCGCTGCTGCAATCTGTAGAATCAAAAGGAGGGAAAAGAATCATAATCTTGCTCCAGACTCACATTGGAATGGTTTTAGCTACGCACGTTTTGCTTATGGATAAAGACGGGTCGTTCCAGCGTTCGAATCGATTCCTTCTCCCGGCCAAAGTCACGCTCAATGATGCGGTCCCGGGCAAGGATGCGTTCCCGCTCTTCCAGACGCCTTTCCAGCTTTTCGGTCGAAAGATCACTCAAGTTTGGCAAGCTGCCCATCTTATCGCACGCAGCAGCACTGTTCACTGTCTTCTGCAACCTGTTGGACTGTGTCGATTGAGCTGCTGTCTCAAGTACTGTACGTGCACCGTTGCAAATGCTATAATGCGCTGCTGGGAGCATTCATCGTTACAGCTTGACACACACACACACACGTTCGTTAGTTACAGCTCCTTTGCTGTGGAAAGGAAGGGAATGAGAAAGAGAGAAAGATTAAATTAATCATAATTTTGATGTCTACAGATTGACAGATTTGCACATGGCGTTTCCATGGAAACGCAGCTTACAAATCAGCCATGAGCAATGAGCAATGAGCTTGTCCGCAAACAGGACTCTGGTTCTAGCGACGCTGAAATGAAATTGGAATTCCATTGGAAAATGATACACCTAGAAAACAGAACGCAATCAGCGGGCCCACTCCATTCCACTCCTACCACAACGGAACACGGTGTGTTTACCCGATTTAGTTCCCGAGAATATAAAACAGTTTGTGGCTTCGGTAGTTCCTCGGCAACACTTCAGCACTGTGTAAGTAAATCAGAGCATTTTCTCGCTGAAACTCAATTTTCTCTCTAACCGTTGCAGTGGATGCTTCCAGCTAAAGTTGTTCTTAAAATGGGAAATATAATGTGCCCGTTCCTCGAAACATGTGGAGCTATTTTACCGTAGGCCGATGATGCTCAATAATTGAATTCAGCGCGTTCCCAGAAATAGCCACCACAGAGCAACGTAGTGTGCACCACCATCCAACACTGCCGGCTGCGGGAGAGTCCCATTACGGATACGGCTGACCCTGAAATTGGTAGCCACAGCATCATTCTGTTGAACGTTATTATTGTCGGTCGTGCCAGAATCGGTTCCAGAATGTTCCTTCCGTTCCATAATGTCTCATGCAAAATGCACTTGCACAAGCATCAACCATGGCAAGATTCAATGAATTTACGTGTGGCAGCGGCACTGTTTAACACACAGCACTAGAGAAGACAGCAAAAGCTATCGCCATGGAAACGAACTGCTCCAGCTGCCTCACAAAGCCCGGCAAGTGTTTCCGGGTGCAAAGTTTTCCCTGCTTGCGGAACTGCGGAACAACAGGTATTAGGCAGCTGGCAGCGAGCGTGTGACAGGCCCGGTTGTGAAATGTCATCTCCCCGTCTAGCACAGCTCTCCTCCCACGTCCGGGCGAAAGTTTTTTAATCACCCTGGCAACATCAGAGCACATCCGGCGTGGCGCGTTGATTGCTTGGATGGTTAGGGATGGCTGTCTTTAGCATCGTGTGGTTCGGGTTTGGTGTTTGGTGTAGGATTTGGCAGTCCAACGAGTACACCCACATCGGCAACCTACAACGAAGGCATTCGGTAACGTAATACTCCGCTTGAAGCCATTATTTTCATCGCCTTACTGTAAGAGTTCAGTTGCATTTCTTCAACACACACACACACACCAAATGCTCTTCCTTGGGAGCATGCTATTGTTTTGCTGCGGGCAAACGGGCAAATGATACGTTGTTTACGTTAACCTACCTACCTAATAAAAAGGACACAAAGAGCCTAACATAACATAAAGCATCAGCATCAGGCACACAATGAAGCGCGCTCCATTTTGTCCACCAGTATCATAACAGCACGACGATGCTGTGACGCGGGCGAAAGAAATCTGTCATTTTCATGAACCAATAAATATGAGATCCTTTTTCTAGCAACTCCTACGAGCCAGGCTCTCGGTAGGCATCTGTTCCATTTTTCTATTTTTGCATAAGCCGCCAACAATTCACATTCATGCAAATCATCGCGCACGCTAAATGAAATACGGACCGCCCCAGCCACGTGCCAACGTCGTACGAAGCAAAGAGTTTGGGGAACGCGGGAATGTTTCTCCGGTGTATGTGTATGTGTGTATGTTTGTGCATGGAGATGTAATGTCAATAACAACGGCCACAAATTTTACCATCCTTTCCACCGGTTGGTGTGCGGTTGTTTATTTTTCCTGGTGCGCCCGCCCACGTGAGCGTAATTTATTTGCAAATATCTCAACACGCTTCCAAATACGTCCCCGTGTACACATTCCGTGGGAGACAATTTTCTGGAAAGTACGATTGTGTCGCCGTGTTTGTGTTCCAGAAGAAACGTTTCGCTACCAAAGCTTGATCACGTTTCGTGCTTCGTACCGCAATTGTCTTAGTAATCCGTGGAAGAACCTCAAGCCTCAGGGCAGGCAGGATTATGGAGCAGCCCGGTCGTCCATGGAGACGCCTAGTCTTTAACGAATGATTGCCGCAACAGCACACGCTGCATTCAACGCCAGTTCAACGTTCTGCGGCATTGTAGCTAAACAGCTTTTCACACGTCAATTATTCCACTTAATGGTGGGACAAGCAGAGCAAGTGCAAGTACACTGACTCGTACACACTTGCGTACACAGTGGGTCATTGACTATCGTCGTTGCTTGAACATCCGCCGGATAAGGCCGGCGACCGACTGTAGACACCCAAAGAAAGTCGACTACACCATCCACCATGCGATACCATGAATCGGTCTTAGGTGAATGGTTGGTTCGCACAGTCACATTCTGCTATGCAAATTACCACCCGCGCAACGAGCGTTCCATCAGAGTGGGATGGAAAATTCGCACACACACACACAATTCTTGAAATTCTTTTCACTTAAATCACCACTTTAGATCATTGCCATATTTGCAAAGACGTCAACGTGTAGTGCCCACGCTGCTGCAATGATATATGTCTGATATGCGTTGAACTGTGTTTGCAGGCTAATTAAAAGAGTCTTCTTAATCCACTACATTCGCAGCCACTCAGTTTGCAGAATCTTATCATAGTCCAGAAGGAAGTGTGTTGTGCATTGATTCTCATAAAATATTACTTTTCGTAGCGATGTATGATATCAAGCTGTGTCAACAGTGGTTCGTCATGCCCGTCGGTGTCGTGATATCTTAGGCATAATCCCTTTGATATCATCCACTTTGGTTTAATGAAAAGTAAGCGAGGTAATTAAAACACACTTCCATTTCAATAATTGAATTGGTTGGGATGAGTAATGGATGGTGAGTTTTGCTTTTTTTTAAAGCTGGAAATGTTCCGGATTGAGAATCACTTAATTCGACCATTGCCTTGGTAGATGAACCCTCGTCCTATGATCTGAAATGTGTTTGCATTAAAACAAACTCATTCAATTCACTCTATGAGAAGAGCTAAAGAGTTGGAGAATACATTTTGGGGGGCGAAAGGGCAATCATTTATGTATACAAATGAATCTCTCATTGAATTGCAAAACGCAACTCACGCAAACCGTGTTTAAACAAGGACTTTAAACGCAATTTATTTTCGATAAACAACAAACAAAGCACCTCCAACGACACTGTTAGCGTTCAATCAAGCCAACAGACAACTCAAGAAACCAGCCAATAAGGCGCAGATTCGTGGAAAGTGGTGTTCCAGCTTCCTATCTCCTCCCAGCTGGTCGCCGCATCTAAGGTCGCCGGGTGCAAAAGTCGACTCCGGGAGCTCATGTTAGCTGCTCTTCAGCCCGAGACCGGGTCTTCTCGGAAATGCTAACATCCATTCTCCATTGTTGGCAGTTTTTCGCGCTGTCGAAGCGAACGATATCGCGTGCGGAAGTAATCTAATTAGAATGCTTCAGCTCGAGAGGCGTTAAACATAGAACAATGTGATTCGAGGAAACTTTGAGCCGTTTGCTCCCGAAGACGTGCCACTAAGTACGAAGGGGATTGTGCTTGGTGTTGTGCAGCAATCAATAGACGCCAGATGCCCGCACGAGAAAGCACGGGCACGGGGCTTTAATGGGAATAATGTTCAATATTAAAAGTGAACATAATTCTCACTTTGGTGTTGTTTTTTTGGTACAGGCAAAACTTTTACTTACAGCGCGATTCCCTCGAACATTCTACAAATAATTCAAAAGTGCTGGAAAGTTGCTTTTTCCTTCCTTCTTTAGAATGGAGTATGAAAGATGGCAGCTTGTTGGGAACGTTTCACCGAGGACATGATTAGCCCCCGGGGTAGAGCTGGAAACATCAAACTCCGCTAAAGGTCGTTCTAAGTTATCGACCATTTGGCTTTGAGCTCGTTTCGGGTGCTGCTATCGACAAGCATGTTTTCTTCTTAAACGATTAAAAAGAAGGGTAAAAGGGGGTTAGTTTACCGTCTGCTGTTGCTCTTGTAAAAAACCCCTCTTTGCCTGTTGTAAGCAACAACATGCAAGAATTGAAATTACCGGGAATTAAAAACTGGAACACCCCTAAGGGTTGGCAAACTGAGAAACCAAAAAAGTCACGTAGTGTTCCCGCCGTCAAGGATAATTTACTGGAAGTACAAACAATGTCCGGCTTTCCAGAAAACGACACGCTAGCTCCCCAATGTTAACTAAAGCTCTAGTAAATCGGACAAATTTGTCTGTCCGAAAAGTTGTTTGAAAGTTTTGATTGTATTTTTCCGTTTTTCTGCCAAAATGAGTTCCACACTTCTTTAGGCACGAAGCCCATAAATCTTTGCGCAATTATTGTGAATTATTAAAATCAAATTCAAACCTTCAACTTCATGGTCGCGCTCTCTGTGCGGGTGAAGTGAGACGTAACAAATGGACGACCTTTCTACAGATTCACTAGACAGTATCATTAGTTTTTGAGTTTACACTCTGCCCACTATTCGCCTACCGGGTCCGGATCCCAACATTTCCCCTCCCCACCATCCCCTCCCATCAACAACCGTCAGCTAGACATGAATAATCAATTTCCCAGCGAACCGAGAGGGCCAATTTCGTACTGAGAGGTAGAAACTCTAGAGCCACACGGCCGGCCTCCTGCCAGTGTGTACTCCGACAGCAAGACATCCAAATTGCATTACTTACAAATGGCGTCCGACCGGGTGAGGATACACTGTCTTTTATATTCCGTTGTCTGGGACGACTGGGAAGAAGGCGCTTGGGATGGGATGTAAACCGTACAAGCTCTCCAACTTGAGCGGACAGTATCACGGAATTGGCACTTGGTTGGAGGGGGATAAGATTGCTCCATTCAATCACTTGCGATGTGGCGGCGAAACAAAGGGTATGAATTGTTAAACAACTAATCAAGCCCGCCAAACGAATCGAGACTTTTTGTCATTGTATTTCTTTAGAGTGAGGTTAATCAAGATTAACTGACCTGCAGCAGAATAGTCTCCCAGAGGGGACTTTTCAATAAGCGAGGTTTGTTTTTGGTGGGATAATATAAACGATGAAATTAATCGATTGATAACAACGCAAAGAATAATACCATGAAAATTGAACAAAAACCTCTTCCAATCTCCTCTTTCTTCTCTGGGGTGTTTTCATTTCGTCCCAATTTCTGACCGATTGTACTCAAACCGCAACTGCGAGGACACAAACACACATAGAGAAAGAGAAATATCCCCGTTTTCTTAGGAACAAAAAAAGAAAAAACATCCTTACACACCTATGCATGCAATGGTATCCGTATTCATTTCAGTGTACGCGAGCCTGGGTACACTCGTACGACGCAGGATGGCAGCCACAGACTCCCGCTTTTCCGCTACACTGTCACTCCCCGTCACAGCCCTTTTGTGCCACCAGCTGCGTACGATGCAGAGTCGCAGTATCCTTGACAATGCGACACGACCACTTTGATCTATTCACTGTACTCCCCCCGGCCCGTGGAGGAAACGCACTACACACTGGTTTTGTTAACTTTTACAGCTGGTTGAGCGTCAAAAGATTGCGTTTTCTTACTATGTTTGTACACTTTTGTGAGTCACAACGGAACGATAAGAAAGCAATGAACAAACAACTCTCGCACGCACGCACACGACGATACTCAACACACTTTGCGGACAACCTGATTTCCCAGCAGGAGGTTCACAGCTTCGATTTTCCTATTCCATCGAACACCGCAGCATACACTTCCGTCCTTTGTGTCTTTTTTCACAACCAAATCCTGTTCCTTTCCATTTTTCGACGTACAATCAGTTCCTTTTTTATTGCAGCGTGTTTTCCCTGAGTGATGACAGGTTGTATGGAGCGACGCTGTACCAGCTCCTAGACAGGCCGAAGGATACTGTGACACTGGCGGAACATTGTACATTGCACCATCCTTCATAAACATACTACGCGTACAGTGCAGTATCGCACACACACATACTTATGTCGTTCGTCGCCTGCACTACTTCACAAAATCCCCTCGGCTCCTTTGGGGAACGTCGTCTCACTCCTACATGAACGATGGATGCTGTTGCTACGGCAGCGACGAGACTCGTTGGCGGGATTTTCCTACCATTCCCAGGCACTGTGGTCCGTCTATGTATCTGCAAACACACACACACACACATCGAGCACCGATCAAGACAAGGATGCCATGGATCCACTCCACTAGGGAGAATTGGTGTCCTTTTATGTGTATGTGTGTGAGAGAGAGTGATGCTGTCTATCATCGTGCCTTCCTTTGCCTTCCCTCGTTGCTGACAGATTGCAACACATTTTGACAGCTGCTAGCAACGGACATGCGCATCCATCGCTTCTTGCGTTTGTGTTGGAGAAGCTTTTACGCCGAGTGTAGCTTTTGCCGGCAGGACGATAAGCGGTAGTAGCTTTCACGTCCGTTAGGATGTTATCGAAAGTATTGGTTCAAAAACTGACGCTCTTATTTTCCATCAGTTCAGAAATCCTTCCATATAATTGCTTACTATTGTTATGATATTTGTATAAACACTTAAACACACATGTATCACCGTCAGCTAAAACACATCCTGGCAGCAATCTTGCTAAAACATCAACTCAAACTTAATTATCCAAAGTGAATGACAGATTATTCTGCTACACCCGAAACTCCACGACGCCGCGGAATGACGTCAGCCCAAAAGGCCCACAAGACAGACCACGTACCGCCCTCAGCCTTGTGCTAGATTCTTGGGCCGAGAGCCCAAAATATCGTAGATTGAAAATGATTATCATCGTTTGGGAGTAGCATCGACATGGCAAGATCAAGCTCGGAATATAAAAATATAACGCATGCAACCCCTCCAAAACGAGACCAAGAACGGACGGCATGCCAAAGCACGCCCTCGAGTTAGTTCGCCGCGGTGGAATCATTATTTAAAACTGAAATCATGACACGGTTCAGACAATCGAAAGCTATCCTTCACCGTGTTATCGACGCGAAAAAGCATCGCCCCAAGTTCATCTAAATTAAATTTAAATCTTTAATCGATTCGAGAAACAATTTCCATAATTTCCCCAACTAGCTCTGTTCGTTCGTTCCGATTGATGCGCTTCACCTTCCCGTTGGAGGACGGATCTTCTCGAAGGTCCTTCTCGTCAATACGGGGAAGAAATGTGTGCCCAATCTACGGCAAGATGGTGCTTTACTGTTATCACCCCGAGATCACAAAGACTGATACGAGCATCATAACCGTGACATAACGTGTTCCCTCGTGCATCACTCTACCGTAACAAAACTCATAAACAAAGTTATTGATTTTCCAGCATCCGGCAGCTTTGGCAACCCACTGTAACCGTCTGTTTTGCATCGCGCTTCGGAAGCGGGTCGAGTTTGATGAAGTAGAAAATTGTAATGCCAACTCGAACATCGATTGCTAGCGGTGGCCTTCGTGCGTATGCGTTTCGCGTATGAAAAAACAGAATTCGCAAAAGAGCGTAAACACAAATAAGCGTAAAAGTCGGAAGCTGTGTAGCTTAGCTTTGACGCGGCCTAGTCTTAGGTCCATGTGCTTCCTGTTTCTGTTTACCGCGTTTCGCGCAATGTTTACGTTCAATGTACCAGTCAACCGTTATAAATTAAGCGTCAGCATTGGGCAGAGGAAAAAAAACACAAACGGTTCCTCATGCCTCAACTGTCCCTCAACACGTCTGGCTGTGATGTAATACTTCATATAGGACTACGATGGTCGAGAACCATCGCCCGTTCATTACGATTAATGAGAATATTGCACGCACAAATCATAATTATCACTTCATAGCACAATCAACCTATCAAGGAACGATTGGACACGATATGAACGAAAGCAAAAGCACTCATTTGCATGCTACCTGTGTCCTCCACCGTCCAACGCACCCTAATGACACCATTTTGTAGTCTACAAAGTGCTCTAATCCCGTACTCATTAATCCATCGGCCAGACATTGAAATCACAACACCAACCACACCAACGCGCTTCATCTTACAATGAGGTGCCGATTCTCGAAGCAAAAAGAAAAAAAACACCTCAACCGCAACACTTCACTCCCCTGCCCTCATGGGTCGGATCTCCAACCCAACCCCCAACGGAAACTATTTCATTACCAACCGGTTTATTGGGTCGGTTGGGTCTAATTTTGCTGGCTCATTATCGTACGACCTCAGCGGATTCGTTTCGAGCCCTTGATGTGTGAGTGTTGTGAGGGAGGAAGGTGCTCGCGAATCAACGGCCAACAAGTGAGGAAGCAACAATGAAGCCAACAGAGAAAAATGCGACCTCACCACCAAGCAGGTCTTCTTCGCCATAGGAAACTCATTACCCTTTTTCAGGGCGTTGGTGTGGAGTCCAACCGGTCGGCCGGATCGTCGGTTTGGCGGGTCTTTGCTGAGCTCTGCTATTGTGATGACTTTAATGACAGGTTTCTCCCGGGACTCAAGCTCAGTGCTTCATCAAAGCTCCACACACAGCGTGCCCTAAACATTGTGTCCCATCAGAACGAAACACTCTGGAGTATCTGGAGAACAACGCAAACCGATTCTAATGTCTTGTCCGCAAGAGGAGGTTCGCCGTTCGTCGTCGCTAAAAGCCATCGATCAATACCCACTACTAGCCCCCAATCCTGCTGAGTCTGCCGTAACTCGTGCCAAGCTCTGCGAATAGCGAATTGTTCCGTTCTCTGCCGTCTCTTTGCCGCGGGTTTGGTTTTCGATTGGTTTTGCACGAACCGGTAGTGGCGTGCTAGGAAGAAACGAGAAATTGACGTAAATAATTTGTGAGCAAATTCTTTGCCCCGAACAATCCGGTTCCACTCTTAAGGTGACTGCCGAAACCGAAACCCCCGGCGTGCGTAACGTATCGAATGCGCATTCGTTCCACATTAGAGGATATGCCTGCATAAATCGTGGAGTTATTGACGGTCTACAGCAACATCACATTTTGGACAACAATCGTTTAATTGAATTATACGTACGATTGAGCCGCGTTCCGTCGCAAATTGAACGTATTTTAAATAGGAAATGTGTTACAATTGCTACAGCACGTGTCAATACAATAAAATAGGCACTAAAAATGTTTACTGTAGACTGATTACTTAACATAAGGCATTATATCTATGGACGGTTTTTATACTACGCTACTCCATCAATCATTCATCCAGCTCACACACAGTGAGATATTATTGATTAACTTCAGCAGCTGGTCCAGTGCGCTCCCTTCACACATTGAGTGTGCATTAGAATTTAATTACCGCATCTCCAGATGGCCACCGTCACGACTGCAATGTCCGGGGCGGGTTATTACTGCATGTAGCTCCATTACCAATCCCCTGGAAAGGAATGTTCCTCCATTGCGGCAAGAATATGCCGGCGACACAGTGTAGAATACTAGAATACTGCCAGAACCTGTAGCCTGTTTCCAGGCAACACTGTTCGTACTGTTGGTACATACAAATCCCTCCATCAGGTGTCTTGGCAACCGAACGAACAGGTGCGTGTGGTATTATACAAATCTCTACCACCGTTTGTGCTAATCTACATGCTCAACGCCATTCGGTCCCAGGTTTGCCAGCAGTCCCACACTCACGATCGCTGATTCGATATGTGCATTTGTAAGATCGACATTATACTGGCGTGGGATATATGGTGGCGGCACTATTACATAAACGCGATTCTTTCAACGATTACTGATATTCCTTTAGCGATAGGATTAGAATTTTGTAATCGTAGTACCTAATAGGCAGCGAATTAGTGAGGAATGCTCGACCACATCCAGCAGAAACCTTAATTTTAACTTAATTAATGAGACCCACTATAGTGTTTCATTACAATGCAACGCTCCAATGACGATTACATTCACCAAAACCCGTGTGTGTGTTCGTGCGACTTTATGCCGCCTTTCCCTTTCCATCCAAGTTCTTATCGTAAGGTCCTTCGTCCCGTGCGCGTGTTTCTAGATCAAGTTCACAGATCCTGCAAACTTCCTGCTGGTGTTCTCCTTGCAATCACCATCTGGCCAACCGTTCCAATAACCTTACCTCGATCGTTCAACTAAGCCTACGTTCCTTGTTTTTGTATGCAAACTTCACACATACGCCACCAAGCCACACCACACAAAACGCCACACCAATAAAAACCTACTGACCCTTCGCTATTGACCCTTCCACCTTCTCGCTGTCGCAGGTTTTTGTAAGCTTTGTTACACGCGCGCGTGTGCAACACTTTGCGCAACGGAATCGTGAGTCCCAACCCCGATTCCCCATGCGGTTCCCGGCGGATCCGTTGTAGCGACACCTGTGTGTGTGTGTGATTTGTTCTACCGAATCGAGAAGGCTGCAATGGTTCGTGGGGACCCAGACATCCGTTCACCGCCGACCGGCCTGCCCGATGGTGTGCCATTTTTTGTTGTTGTCCTTTTGTCACGAACACGATGGCGATTGCAACCCAAGAACAGCCCACAGCAACTCCCGAAAAGGTCACCTAGAACAAGCCAATGCTCTGGTTGCTCCGATCGCGACTGATGGGAAACAAAAGCTTCGCCTTGTGGTTGCGATAAAACGTATCGGCGAATGGCGAGTGTGAGAGACAAATTCAAACAGACGCCCGAAGGACTTGCGCCGACGTCCATGAGATCGATGCACTTGTTGCACATACAATTCGGCAACTCACTTGTGATTTCTTCAAACGCTTTGCTATAGGGTCAGCTCCCGGCACTCATGCAAAGCACATGCACAGAGCTTTAAAACTGTCGCACCCGTTCACCGGCCACCGCCTGTGCTGTCGGAGGGTATTAATTTACGGCCCGGCGCTGACGCTTTGGGACCAAGGTTGCGCCGGGTGCAGCGGCCGGGGGTGGATTCCAATCACTTTGGACCGCCAATGGCCAACGGGTACACGAGTACGAGGAATGTTTAATGCTGCTAACAAACGACATTTTCCTTCGGCCTCGCCTCCCGTCAGTGAGCGAGTTTTAACGATGGTAAAACGTATCGTGTCCGACATTAAGACCTGTGCTTGCATAAAATACAAATTTGAAGTGTCTAAGGCACATTAAATTTCTGAAGTGTAAGAAAAAGCGTTTGTTTCGTTGACGATCTCCTGTTTACATCTGATCGCTGACCATATTACTCATCAAAGTGGTGTAAGGGAGCTGAATAACTGGTTCCATGATCTCCCAAATCAAAACATTGAAAAAACCCAAAGTTGACACTGTCGTTAAACCACCAGGAAGTGGATCAAATTCCCCGTCACCAACCCCTCTGTGGACAACCGAAATTAGCGTTTCGATATTGCTCACCGTGCCTGGGCCGTCTTCGTGGGATTTCCTTCCATTCTGGCGCACACCCTACGCGTCCGGGGTCGAATACCCGTGGCAACGTGAAGACAGATGGAAAACCCACCCGCCCCAAAAGCGCGCCGCACCGACTAGAACCGGTTTGAACTGAACCGTACCACAGCCACCGGATAGCGAAAGTTGCGAGTAGCTACGAAATGACCGCAACCACCCCAAAACAAGCATCATGCACGCGGGGCTGGGTTGGGTTGGGCGTTTTTTTTTCCTCTCCTCTCTTATGTGCGCAACTTCTTGCGACTACTTGCTGACGAGCGGCTGATGAAGTAAGCCTCACCGTTGCATTGAACTTGACCGTGTGTGTGACGACCGTTGGGAAGGTTGGGAAGGCGGATCGACCGGGCCTCACATTCACGTTCCAAATGATGCCAATCAGCTTCGCATCATTGAACTTGGCCGTGTGTTTGTGTCTCTCTGCGGATGCTTAGGGTAATCCCTGAGAAGATACCTCGGTGCTTGGGATTGAGGATCTGATTGCATGAGGGGACACACAGTCACGAATCAACGTAGATCTGGTTGCCTTCTGATCTCCGCTGAAGCAACATGTGTGTGAGCGTGTGGAGCAAACGTCCAATGACCGTGTTCGTTCTCCTGCTGCTAGCTGGCTGACATGCGCCGGGAAGAGACCTTGAAACATCTGGATAACTCATGGCTCGAAGAGGACTGGAACAGGGCTTTTTGTTTTACCGGGATGGCTGGAGCTTGGGCATGGCTTTTAGCACAAAGTTGCTGAAACATCCCGAACCACCACTCCAAGACATGGTTACTCGCCAACCGGTAGCAAGCACATCGGTCGGAAATCTATCATGAGTGTATAAATAACTTCAATGTACTGTCGCGCCTTGCGCCTCCGTCTCAAAACGCGCTCGGCGTTATGAACTATGAGCGATGGAGAGACACCGAGATTAAACCAAATTAGGAACAGCGTCGGTGGACGGGCTAACTGGTTTTGGGGTAACACAGGGCCCGGCCCACAAACAGACAGACGCAGGCACGCACGCGATTCAGCAGATCCAGGAAAACAAGTCAACCACGGCAATGATGTCGATCATCGATCATTCTTGCACGCGAAACTGTGGTCGCGGTGGAAGTTTCTGAAATGAATGGGTACCACCTTTGTGTGAGATTCTATTTGCGTTTCGTTGTGCAACCAACCAGTCACGAAGAAGAAGGCACACATTACTGGAAAACTGCTGTTAATGTGAATGTCGCCAAGAGTTAATAAGCTGCAGGAGATCAATTACTGTTTTTGTCACCTGTACAGAATGCAGACCATTTTCGGTTCCAAATTAGATTATTAGCCGCTAGTCGACAGTGCCAAAGTGACGAAATGGCACCCATCCAAAGAAGCCAATGAAGACCCAACCGTCGGTAATAAGTGATTAGGGTTCTGGTGCGCTTTGGGTTCTGTTGTTAGCGCCGGAAAAGGGATAGGTGAACCTATCGGTGCGTGAAAATGTCTATTTCAAGCCAGAGCGAGAACCCGTTTTCCCTCATGGAAGGCCTTACCACAACCTTCGAAGCACCCTCATTAACTTATGCAATTAGCACACCGGCTCGACGATAGCAACAGATGAGACCATGGCAACATTTCGGTACCTCTCCCCGGCGTGTGCCTATCGGCTTGCAGTATGATCGATTACCCGAAACCGACCGACCCCTGGTTTCGCGGTCCTAACCACACACAACATAATGTCTACATAATGTCAACAGACGCGTTTGCCATGCCCGGCCGGGTAATAGGATGGATTCTAATCACATCAAACGCATACATATTACACGCAGGTATTCCTCACCAAGTGCGTCTTCGTGTCTTTCGTGTGAATGGGATAACACGAACGGGTAGCACAGCACACCAGCACACCTCGACAATCTAGAAAGTCAAACACAGCTCGCCCTGGGCAACAACAGAAATATGGCAAACGGTGGTGTGGTTTGGCGTCACCGGCAACTAGACGACGAGACACAGGTAATTGATTTTTCCGCTCAAAAACTATCAACAAAACAAATCAACGGTGGTGCAGTGAAGTGTGTACGCACCGTTCTGACGCGGTTGCTATGACGATCGCTTCGGGGGGAGCATGGTTGGCACGCTGGCAACCACCAACCCAAGAACAGAATGCAAGTAACAGTGCGCTTCCGCTGTATAGCGATATATGTTGTTTTCCAATATCCTCCCGTCTGCTCCGTGGGGTGTGAGAGCAAGACAAAAACAAAACGAGAGGGGCCAATTACTACCCGTTTCTACCCGGTTGGTTGCTAGACGATTTTGTTTTGCCAGCTGCAATTGCCTTCCCGTTCGGCGAACCTGATTGTGCGCCCCATCCAAGAACTAACACCACCATCCCAGGGAATTCCATCCGAACCAGAATAGATATGCTTTCCAGAACTTTATGCTCCAGGGTCAACTGGTGAGCCAGCGAAAAGAACAAACCATCCCAAGAACACTCCCGAGAGCTCGGCAGTTGTCGTTGGGCCAGTGCATGCCAGGGTCCCCAATCCTGCCGTGTGGCCCCAGCAAAGACCCAGAGCCATTGCCTCGGACGGTTCGCTTACCCTGCCACCAGTTGCCACCTTATGGGCGCCTTCAGAATTGGTTACCTTACCGCGGCGGCTGGTTACCTCGAACATAGCGAGTGCTCCTCCCTCTCTCTCCCTCTCTCTCTTCCACCTCTTTCGCACCAACGCGCACGAAGCCCTCGCGTATGTGCGGCTTGCGGTGCTACGCGAATCGTACGCGTCTCGTCATTCCTGACTTATATTGGCGCGCTCGGAGCCACCGCAAGCTTATTTCGAGTCCGAATCGCGCCGGAGACGGTTCTCGTGTACGGTTGGAAGCGGACGAGCAGCGAAACTCGATAGACAGTGTCTACCACCAGAGCCGGAGAGGTTCTCTCGATCGAGCTCGACAGTGTATCGTGACGGAACAGTGCGCCATACCAGTGTCCAGTGATCGAGTGCTAGAGCCTAGCTCGCCCCAATTGTGGTGGTGTGTAGAACAACAGTGAAGAAGAAACAGTGCTGAGAATTTCTCTCCCTACAAGTGAAGAGAAGCAGCTTAGCCACTAGGCAAAAGTGTACCGTGTGCTTTTCGCGGTGATCTCTGCGCGATTTTTTGTGAAGCGTACTCTAAACAGCAGGCAGGACTAGAGCTGGAGCGAGCTCCAACCCAACCGTGCGCCATCCTACTCCCGAGTGAAACTTCCTCAACTTCCCAAAGGTGAATGTCGGCAATTATCTGCAATTATTTCGGACTCAATCACTGCCCCGCCGGTGATTCCCATCTTCTCCGGCACACCCCTAAGGGCAGGAAAGGGCTCTTACATCACGTTCTTTGTGGTCGTTCTGACTTTGTGCTTACCTCATCCTGTGATCGTGTGTTCTGTGCGTTCTGCGTCTTTAATTTCCCTGTCTGTGTAGGGAAAAAATCATAATATCACGCGCCTCAAAGTCAAGAACATGGAATTGTGTGGCGAATTCACAGCAAAACCACATAGAAAACCCAATGTCAAAGAGTGGAAGGACGATGTTTGGGGCAAAAAGTATACCACCAAACGACACTCTAACGATCATGCATTAACCGCTTTAAAGTGTGAAAAAATCCTCCCTCATTACTGTACTCAAATCCAAACAGGGCTGCAACTCATAATTGAATCAACAGAATCGATTTGTACCTACGATCGACTCGATTAGCTCGATCGACCAGATCCATACCATAAGCGGTCATTTAAATTACATTTGTGGTACGGTACCAGTGGATCGTTTTTTGCTCTTGTTTTTTTTTGCTTCTTACAATGTTTTATTGATGTGTTTTGTTTTGTTTTTGCGCGGCAAGGTGCTATTGTCAATGTTAGGTTTGAAAATTCCGCGCCAAAGACCTTGTGCGCACGCAGTTCCGCGTTAATCGTACGCGCGTTCACTCACCCACGCAACTTCCCCTCCCCCGGTGTGCACTGTTGCTTTTTTCGGGTTTCAATGGCAGGTTGCACGAACGGAACTGGCCGACGGAACTGATCGTGTGAAATTCACACCGTCGAAAATCGAGGCCACTAATCGTACCGATCGTAAAGTCAAGGATGGCGCGCGGTACGTTTGCCGGTTCAAGTATGCGTGTAAAACTGTCAATTATGGATTAAGACCAAGCAACAGGCTGCTAATCCACCATAATATCATGCTTGCTTCAATATCGACCCATTAATAGCAGCTTGTTGATGCCAAGATTGTCACCGCACTGGGTGGAACTCTACTGCCCATGCATGTTGCTGTGTTTGCACCTTTCCGCTGGCAAAGGTCAACGAGAGACCTAATAATATTCATAATTAATTTCCGCCTGCATGGAAACGGTGTCTTAACCCACTTCTCTTATGCTATCGGCATCGCCGTTCCGGTTGGGCTGCTTGGGCATACCACCACGATCGGCAAACGATCGGCCGTCTGATCCGACGTACTGGTACTGGAACGCCGGAACCATTTATCATCTCCGCACCGAGAGTGTGTGTGTGTGTGCCGTTCTTTTGGAACAACACGGCACGCAGATCGCATTTTATGATCGGGTTTAGCATGAATTTTGTTCTCCGCCGTGAAATGGATGCCGTTTATTACGACTTACTGCTTGCAATCGCGACGGCCAATCAAACACAAACAAAGCAGACAGAGCATTTCGTATCCGCTCCCAATTGGCCACCATGAACTATGGATCCAGTACGAGACAAGACCTTGGAGGGCTGGAATTTATGAGCACAACGAAAAGAGGACAGCCTAAAAACCACAACGACAGCTTGGGCACAATAAAAGCCCAGCGCGTGCTTAAGATGAGCGGGCTCGATCACGAAATGTTGGACAGTGTTTCTGTAATCTACAAATGTGTTAAATTTTACGATGAGCTCATACTGTCGTCTGTGAACCCGGGCAAGATCAAGGATGTTTGTTTTCAAAAATTCCTTTCCGCTTGAAATGTGCCATCAGATGATCTAATAATTCAACTCGATGATTGTTGTTTAACTCATTGACGGATAATTTATCTTCCCGGTAGCTGTTTGGGGGCATTGCATCCTCTGTTAGAATACCTTACAAAAACTACGGAAATATTCCTCAAAATGGCGATCAACTAGCGCCTGCTAACGAGGAACAACGAGGCCCACATCGCACGATCACGATCGCAAAAACTTAGATTGCTGGGATGAATGCGAGGTTCCGTTTGATTTCAAATTTTAGCCCCATAAACTAGACATTTTGTCATTCGTCGAGCAGGAAAGAGCGAAGTGCGTATGACGGCCGGGCGACCACAATTTATCATCGATTTTACCTTGAACTTGCGCCATGGTTGGTACCGTCCAGTGAGGAAGAAGGAATTGAGTGAGAAAAAGCACACACAAAAAAACCCCAACCAAACCTCCATCGTTGCGGTCTTTAATGAAGCGCTAAAACACAACGCAGACCGTGGTAGCTACATGAAATGTGAAACAAAAAATGGTTTTCGATCGTAATCCAAGCTCGCAGCTCAGCACGCACGCTGGATCCCTTTCGAGTGCGTACGGAAGAATACATCGCAAATGAGTTCTGAAGCTGAAGCTTCTCGCTGGCTTTCAATTTCATCTCGCGCCGTGGAGAAGAAGCGCGAAGCAGTTAAAAAAGCTCCACTGGAGGCGGACGATCATTAAAATGTTTCGTTCCAAACGGCGCATGATGGATGCGAATCTTTTAAGGGCGATCGTCTATTTTTTACGAGCTCTGTCTGTCAGCTCTGGGATAATTGATTTCAAGGATGGAAAGGGAAACCCGTCACCATTAAAAGTTGCCATAATTAGATGGCGCTTCTATCTGATTTAGAGGCTGCAATAACTTGTTATGTTGTCCTAAAAGATGGCTCCAGACATCATCACATATTCAAGATCACAAGATCAGACGAGATCATATATTGTAATATGATGTAATTACTAATCTCTAAACACAAGAGTTTCACTCACAATGTCTGAACTCTTTGGAATATATTACATTATGTTTAAACGAATTATTTTTATCTACCAGCTTTAATTGAAGGATATGAGCAAACGTCTGTCCATAACTTTGTTTTAACGACACAAACGTGTGATATTTCGCACCAGGAAATCAAATACTTCCTGCTCAATCTAGCAAATGTCACACTGTTACGGACGCATAAATTCACATTCACTACAGAAAATGATTCAATTATCTAATGCGCTAGCATGGCAAGGCAATTCATTCATTAACGCACCTTTTTTACTATGCATTTTATCAATTAAATGCGACAACAATCTCGCTTCATACTGCCATTCCGATCGATTGGTGGCAGTTCCGCATAGCGACAAAAGTTGCCACCGGCAATAGCATTTGTAAATGAAATGTAAAGGTAAACGCACCGATATCAATCGAAATTGCAATCAATTTCCACAAATGTATGATGGAAATCAACGAAAGTCATAGAATATTCTTCTATGTATGCGTAATATTTTTGAAAAATAAAGAAATAGGTTTATTATCTGTTCTATTTACCTACGCTCCTGTTGATCCAAGTGCTGGAATTGCCTCGGTCGGCGTTAATTGATGATTAAACTGTAGAAACTTGCAACCACCTGGTCGAGAGTTCCACTTAAGTGGCATTCGAACTTGAACTTGAAAATGTAAACGTTTCGGTGTAATCCGTTCGACTTCCACTGCTCTCCAGCTCACCCCCGCATCTCCGGCATGGATATGCGTTGGCGAAATCCCAACACCTTCTCGTACGATGCGAACCGTAGGAAAATATCATATCCGTGTCCAGAGGGGGAGAGACATATGCCGAGCCCAGTTCACGATATCGGAACCGGAGAGAAGCCTGATGAATAATTCTTCCAAGGTATGTGCTACACGGTAAGCGCTGTGAGCAAGTCAATCAACCTCTGGAGCGGATCAAGCAATTAACTCCGAACACCCAAGGGTCTAGTTTGCTGGAACAGGTGTTAGAATCGTGCCTGCAGTTTAGAGCACGGGTTAGTAGTGGCAAGGTACTTAGCGTCAATCGAGTGGTTGAATAATTAATGGGCAGTGTTTAGCATCTCTTTCGCTACGAGTCGAGTAGTAGAAGCAGGCTTGAATGATCTAAACAAGTTCGTAAAACTATGTTTTATCGTCGCACAGCTGTTTTAAGACACTAAGCCGAGAATTTAGTATCCACTAAAGCACACGGTTTATGAATGTGTTGACGATGAAGGTAACACCTCGCATTATAGCGATTATTCCGGTTCATGGACAACTCTCGGCTAAAGAGTGTTGTTGACTCTCCAAAATAAAATCCACTTTAAACAAAGCACCTTTTCTTAAGCTCATTAAAATTCGAGCAATCCGTGTTGATCGCCAGAACCCGGAAATATCCTGCTCTAACAATTCCAGCAGCAACACAAACTGCATTCTTCCGTGCTCCTTCCCTACCTGTTACCAACCTGTCTGTCTCCGCATTTGCCGTTGCACACACCTGGTCAGATTCGACGGTAAAGTATGGCGATCCAACCAACAGGTAGCAGCACACATCGGTGTGGTCCCGCCGCTTGCTCTGCCCTTGTTACCATGGTGATACGTGGACGGTGTGTCAATTCTATCTTGTCTGACGGGTAGGCGCCCCCTTTTATCGCTTCGCCAAACTTTTAAGCTGCAACTACACTACGGCCCGTCGAGAGGGTGGTGCTGAAAGTGAAAGGATTATTAACTATTTTGTTTCATTTTTGCACCACAAACACAAACACACACGCACGGGCGCAAAGCTAGCTTACCAGTGACAGGAAATGGGACGGAAAAGCAAAAACCCAACAATGCAGCAAGAACGTTCACGTCCAGCAAACTCCGCTGGACACGCCAGACCGTTGAGTGTCTCCGAGAGTCGATGGTTACCTTGATCTTGGCAAACCCGTACGATATGATACGTACACTCTGGGGGCACAGGTGGTATCGTATGTCGATCGTGCGTGTTTGCGACTGGGGACCCAATGTTACGGTGGGTTGTATTTCCGGACAGGATGACAATTATGGTAGTAGATATGAGATAGTTAGAGTAGGCTTTTGAAAATAGCACCAGAAGCAACCGAAAGTCGATATAGAATCCATTAGCGAGCTTATATGTCATGCTAAAAACAATCGAAAACGATATTCATCCAGTAGATAGGAGTCCAGAGTTCCAGAGGTTCAGCAGAGATCTTTGGTCAAGGCCTAGCACTACATCATATGGGAACCTTTTACTGAATATCTCTTAAGTAATTTGGGGACATTAATTCCTGTGTCAACAAAAACAATACCCCTGTTAAATAAAATTAAAAAAACGGTGTAAAGTACACATCCGCCTCTCTGACGGCACTCGCTGTTCACCGTTCACCGTAATTAAATAAATATAGTTTACATTATTCAAGTTACACCACATTCACTGCCACACCAAGAAGAGCAATGATCGAACGAGGGGCAAAGGAAACAAAACGATCGTACGCGAGCCACACGCGCCGCCATCCTATTATTTAATCACACAACAATCAAAAACTGCATCTCATCCATAAATCATCAATCACGACCAGTCTGCCACTGGGCACTTAACCGTCGCACGGGTTTATTAGTTCTCCTGAGCCTGCTTTGTTCGTGACCGACGGACGGGAACGTGTCGAGGCATCACCCGTCTGGCGCAAGCATCATTCAAATATGCAGATTCGCGACAGCTAGATCATCCTCGGAATTACATTCTTGCGTTGCATAATCTTACGCCTTTATTGGTCACTGTTATGACGTCATTTTAAAACTTCTGGCGGAAAAAAGCACTGACCCTATTTTCTATGATCCATCGTGTCGAGTGCGGTCGAAGTGATTGATGATCGTACCGAACAATTATAGATCTATTAATTACTCTACTGGTCATAAATGGCTGTGTGGGTAAATTGAATGTTCAGACAACTGATGATTACCCTCGAACACTATAATGAAAAATTACAACCGCAGTTTTTTTTTCCATTCTTCCGCCAAAAGGCCTTTCGGATGGGGGCTGCATCCTTTACGAAACCGAACCAAACGGTTGTAAACGCCTGGAAGCTCCTTCTCCGTACTAACACACTGATGAGAACACACGAGGGCCATTGTCACTTCACAGTCACAGTCGGGTCACACGGGTGCGGGCAGCGATCGCACTGCTTCAACAAAGGTTACTGGACCCACTAACACACACCACCGCCTGCCGTTGTGCGGCTCCGGTTTTTTTCCGATCTCCATAGCTCCCGCCCAAAAAGCAACCAAAAATGCAGTCCTCAATGATGGAGAAGCTAAGCTTCCTGTACAAACCGTACGTGCTGGCGGTGCTGACGATCGGTTACATTGCCGGCGAGCTGGGCCACTACCTGATCGGCGTCACCTCGAAAGCGACCGCCATCGAGCTGGACTACGGTGATCAGGCCTGCCAGCAGAACCATACCGACTTTCTGCGCCACGAGCTGCCGGCCCAGTGCGCGGAGTTTATCATCGAACACGAGTAAGTAGCTCTCTCTCTCTCTCTCTCTCTCTCTCGCTCTCTCTATGGCAACACGACGCATGAGTGCTTTATGAAACGGTCTACTTTGCTCGAACGACAGATGCCACCAGCAGCACATCAACGGCACAGTCTACTGCGAGTGGAACTACAATGGGCTCGGGCTGGAGTATCAGCTGCTGGCCGGGCCGAGCTTTATTGCCGTGTTTACGGTGATGGGCGTCGTGCTGGGCGTGGCCGCCGATAGGTACAACCGCGTGCGGATGCTGTTCGTGTGCACGCTCGTGTTTGCCGTGGCCATCCTGCTGCAGGGTACGGTGAAGGAGTACTGGCATCTGATACTGCTGCGGATGGTGATGGCGGCGGGCGAGGCCGGCTGCAACCCGCTCGCCACCGGCATCATGTCCGACATCTTCCCCGAGAGCAAGCGGGCCCTGGTGATGGCCATCTTTAACTGGGGCATCTACGGCGGGTACGGCATCGCGTTCCCGGTCGGCCGTTACATCACCAAGCTGGACATCGGTGGACTGGTAAGTGGAAGCGTTCCGCTGTACTTGCTGGACATGTGTCTAATTGAACCCTTCGCTCTCTCTCTCTCGCTCTCTCTCTTAGGGCTGGCGTGTGTGCTACTATGGTACGGGTGTGCTGGCACTCATCATGGCCGTCCTGACCGGCACGACCCTGCGCGAACCGGAGCGTCAAAGTATCGGCGAAGATGCCGCGGGCAAGGCAAAGATTAACCTGGTGAAGGTGCTGCTGCAGCCGCGCGTTCTGCTGCTGGTGCTTGCCGCCTCGATCCGCCACTCGGGCGGCATGACCTTCGCGTACAACGCCGATCTGTACTACAACATCTACTTCCCGGATGTCGATCTCGGCTGGTGGCTGTTCGCCGTGACGATCGGTATCGGCAGCATCGGCGTGGTGGTTGGAGGCATCGTGTCGGACAAGGTTGTCGCCAAGATGGGCATCCGGTCCCGGGTGGCCTGTTTGGCGATCAGCCAGCTGCTGGCCACGCCGTTCGCGTTCGGTTCGGTCTATTTCGAGCCACTGTGGGCGATGATCACGCTCGGAATCAGCTACTTCTTCGGTGAGTGAGCCCTGCAAAAGCGTCCGCGTTTCCATGGTAATCAACTCTCTCTCTCTCTCTCTCTCTCTCTTATCTTGCAGCCGAGATGTGGTTCGGCATTGTGTTTGCCGTGCTGGTGGAGATCGTCCCACTGCAGGTCCGATCGACCACGATCGGTGTGTTCCTGTTCGTGATGAACAACATCGGTGGCAACCTGCCGATCCTGGTCGATCCGCTGGCGAAGGCGATCGGTTACCGCGGCTCGGTCATGTTCTTCTACGCCGGCTTCTACGGCATCAGCACGGTGCTGTTCTTCATCACGATGTTCTTCATGGACGGACCGAAGCCGGAGGAGACGGCCGCCACCATCGGGCACGATCCGACCAGCCACGCGAACCACGTCGAGATGGGCCACGAAAACAACACCTTCCAGCCGGACGATTATCTGCCGTCGCCGCACGCGAACGGCCATACCCCCAATGGGCATCGCAACATAGTCAGCGTACGACCATCGGAAAGCAGCCGTCTGTGAGGGAGAAAGCATTCCAAGGCATTTGAGGGCCAGGCCAGGGGAGCCAGCCAGGCAAATAATTATGGGCCACCAGTTCTACACGACACGACCTAACTCGCAAAGTACCTCTCTGTCTGGTGTGCCCTGTAGACTGTACATGTTTTTTTTTATTATTTTATTGTTTTTCTTTCTCTAATAAGCGTGCCACGCCAGCCACGATGGCGCAATGGCGAGACCTGTTGGGCCGGGCGCAGAATCTCAGTAGCGCGCAGAGTGGCCAGAATCTCTCCCATTGATTGACTAAGCTTTTGATAAGATGTATTTATATAGTAGTGATCGATATCGATGACAACCACAATAATGCGCACATGCGAGTTAAGGAAAGGGCAACCAACCACGACGAACAGAATTCACACAAATCCGTTTTCTTGTAGATCGTCATGGTGACGCGAAAGATTAAGTACAATTCCCCTTCCACCCGATAGGAGCACGCTCGCCGCCAATCTTACAATAGAGCTTTGACCTAGGTTATTTAAGTAATCAGCTCAATCACGTGCGTCGCGTCTAAAGCTAATTTTGTAGAACGTGTGCTACTACTACTATCATTGATAAATAATAAATCGACCAACGCGCAACACTCCTCCCGGGATGGAAACATTTCGGGACGATTTTAATACATGAGCTTCAATTTTACTCCGTTTCGGATATTATGCCACATGCTTCAAAACACAGACTTTTCTTTTTGTTCTTGTTTTGCCTCTTTTATTACTTAATGTTTTAGGTTTATCATTTGCTCATTTGTGTTTGCCCATTCGCTTTCGCAGTAGCAGGTCTTTTTTGTTTTGTTTTTGATCGCACATTCAATGATGCTTTGCTGCTGCTGCTGCTGCTGTTGCTGCTGTTGCTTCATGTTTAATTTTTGTATGATTTTCTGCGTTTTTTTGTTTCTTCCACACACCACCATCGGGCTTCCTTCTTCTGTGTTTTGTGAATTTTATTTTCTTTCTCACTGCGCTTCCACCTTTCCACTACAAGCCTGTGTTGTGTTGTGTTGTTTTCGACGATTGTGTTTGATAAAAAATACACCAACGAATATTATGTGTACGAATATATGTCTCACATCCAGCAGAACCAATGGAACGTGAGGTGAGATGAGGGGTGAGCACACTCTCTGCTTTCGGTTGACATATAGATTGTGAGCCGAGGGATGCATATGATCGGCAATGGAGGGATAATGCCAAATGCGAAAGGAATTGTTTGACTTGGAAATGTTTCACACCTCCACGTGATGCGGAACATGTTGGCATGCGGGGCCAAAGAAGACTAGGAGGAAGGAAGGTGTATCCTAATACGGCACGAAACAGACACATCTACACGCATACACACTGAACAAATAATTTCTTTTTTGCTGTGGGGATCTTGTTACACGAAGACATACTGTGTGCGTTACGGGATATTTTTCAAGATTTGGCCGCTATCGCATAAGACGACGGCTTTCATGCAATTTCCTTTTGTAGAGGTGGACCATCAAGATATATGAGCATATTATACACACACACACACTTATACGACACTGCCGTGCATAAAGGAGAATCACGCTCGGGCCTTTCACACCAAACACGTAAAGGGGAACTTTTGAGAGATGTGATGACTTAGTCCTCACGCCGATAGGAAAACATTTAAAACACATACGTTTTTCGATTTGCAAGCACATCTAGCGAATAGATGAAAAAGCCCATTTCGGTTACAACGATCAATTATCCTTAAAGAGGTCAGATACTGCCACCAACGCCCGATAGATACACAGGCGTGCGCGGACTTACTTAATACCTTCTCAGTACTTCGGACGGGTGTTTCGTAAACCACAGTGTGAACAGAAATGTAATGCAGCATTCCTTCCCCATACACATACTGCACTGCTACTCTACGTCCCATGGTCCAGAAAGTTGGAGGAACTAAGATCACACAAACGTAGGGGATAAGTTGACTGAATCCGGACGATGTGCCACGCACATCATGCTTGTTTTCACTAAATTCTTTTGATATTTCTTAACATCTAGCCGACTCGAGCTCACTATAGCCACATGCACACAAACACACACACGCACACAAACATCATGCACACACACACATACATCGTACATCACAATGGAGTGTTGTTTTGCAGATTTTGAAGGGAGAGGGCGAACACAAAACCAACGTGACCGTAATATGATTGATAATGAATGATGAAAAATCGTATCAGCTGGTGGTTAGCTGGTGGTCCGAGAATAATCACTAGAAATTGAATTCTTGAACTTGCGCTCCGATGCACACACACACACACGCACACACGCGCAATCAAATCAGTGCAGATACTCGTAAGCTTAGCTAGTAGAGCAGTTAGAGCTACAGTTCTTGTGCCATCTCTGTTTCCTTCTTTTATTCTGCGCCGCCACCGGGGAGTACCTTCATTGACTAAACTACATACTGTTCATCACACCTACGGATCATACTGCCCACCCACTGCAGAGAGCTGCAATCTGCTCTCAGCTCAAGCAGTTCCTGTGTTTGTTTTTTGTGCTTGCACATACCGTGACTGTGTGCGCCGCGCGTATGCACTACTGCTGTAGAGGTTTCTACTTTGCTCATTCACTACCACTCACACTTGTCAACACAAAAAGGCTCTCCTTCTCCTCCTCCTCCTCCTCTGGTCAGTTCTATGCAAGTTAGTTTTGTAGTTTCGAGTGTAATTCTTTATTTATACTCCTTCATTCGTTTGATATACTATGGTGGAAAAACAAAACTAGCAATAATAATAAACGGAACTAAGACGACCAATTCATAAGTTCAAAGTTCATAAATTCTTTTCAGGAGTCAAAACATTCTAGTGCCGCAAAAAAAAGAAGAAAACTAACGCCTCTCAAACCCCTACGCCGTGGTGGCACGTGCGAAAACACTCGACGCACGTTGCGAAACGTTGCGCACTTTGCCGCAGAAAGGCAACACGCTCTCCGTTCGCGCACTAAACTATCTTTGATGAAGAAGGAAAAGCACACCTTTCCTACCATATACTATTAAGTGGTCGAGGACCGAACTGAACCAAACGTGAAAAGTGAAATCTCGCCGTTCAAAAACAAAAACAAAAACTCTATCGATCGATCGCGATATAGAAGTCCTGCGAGTCCTTCACCCTGCTGCCTTAAACACTATCATCACCCGGGGAAAGCGAATTGAGAAGATCGTTCTTTGTTTTTTTTCTCGAGCCTGTCTGCGGGTGTGTTCTTCCTACTTCCCTCCATCGGTTGTGAGATATCGTTACTGTCTGCAAACGTTAAAAATTGTGTGTTTGTAGAGTGTCCCTGCAAATAATGAATGTTACCGTGATTCGGTTGCTAGCCAGAATGAATGCGTATCCTTCCTCTACTCCCTTCGCTTGAATATGCTTCAGAGTTGATCGATCTTTGAGAGGAATAACAAGGATTTGTGAAAGATCACGTACTACTGCTGTTCATCCGTCCACGGCCATGTCTGTTCTTTACCAGTTCCCGTCTACTGTCCCCTCATCATAACTCCCTTCGTCCCGGTCATTTTTCATAGCCTCTGCGGGACACGGAATTTCTTCTCTTCGTAAAATGGCCACTTCTAAACGTTCGATCGAGAGATTGATTGTGTTACTAGAATGTTGTATCTCAGCAAGATTTTCAAAGGTATTGGACAAAGGCAGCGATCCTGTACATCGATTACAATTCTCAATCACAACGATATACGCACATACACACACACCTTTACTGAACGCAATGGAATTTTAGTTTACAACTTGAACGTCGGTTTTATGGTCGGCCACACTCTTTGGGGGGGGGGGGGCATTGTATTTGCCTGCTGTACGACACTCCCAGACGAACTAGTGGCATGAGATATTATGCTGGCAGGGGCATGTTTGGACAGATGGTTTGCCTTCCTTGATTCCGAGCAGCTTGGTTTTACGACCACACCACACCCATGGACAGTACACATTTTTGCTCGCGAGTTCCGGTAAAGTTGATTTACTTAATTGGTACAGCTCTGCTTCGTTCGATTTAGTATAGTTCACGGTAAATATATAAGAATGTCAAATTTCCTCTCCCCACTGCTTCTAATAATGGTTCCTCGCGCCCCTCACAATCCAGCTATCTATCCATCGTTCCGTTTCTACTACTCCTTCGCATCTACGGCTCGGCTTCTCCAACCCCTCCAACATCCTCCCGCCGTCCGACTGCAGGTTGAAGGCCGTGTCCATATATGTGGATGCCGCCGCTAAATACGCAATCGTTGCCATTTCTCTACACGCTTCGCCGTTCACCGTCCGATCCCGTCCTCGCTCCCATTCTTTTACAGCATTCCGATGATATTAAGCTAAGGTTGTGTGGTTTAACCGCTCTTAAATAATAGGATGGCAACCTGACCGAGATAAAAGTAAATGAAATGACGCGTTTCGTGCGTCACGTACGATCCAAAGTTTCGGCCCACGATGCAGTGCCAGGTGGGGTTGTACTTTTTGTCGAATTCTTTCTTTATGTAGGCAGCAATGTCCTAAAATGGAGAGCAAAAGATTAAAAAAAACAGTTATTAAAAACTGATCGTGGAATTCATATGGTTAGAAAAGGTAACATGATCGTGGCTGTTTTAAGTTAATCGTCCAATCGTTGTCGCCCCATGTCGAATGGTTTGAGAAACAGTTCCAGCCAAAATGTCCAATTGTCCCAGCAGCAGACTTGACCAGAATTCGTCAGGGGGGGATGCTCCGTTCTTCCAGCCTCTCCAAAATACACACACACTGAACGTACTACATCAATGCAAAGGACAATATACAAGAGCAAGCATCTCATATGCAACAAATCCATACATTCATTTTAGAAAAGTGCACCGAAAGCGGTACGAAACAACCCATTCGTGTGCAGCAATCGATGAAAACCACTGACGCACCACATTCGCCAAATGTGGCTCCTCTTCAACTGTTGTCTCTCTGTCTCATAATGCGCTTTATTTCCCGAGGAACGAAAAAAAACAACCCACATAATGGTGAAGGCAAATTTGGGTCGCACGGCAGCACCGGCGGCAGCTGGAAAAATCTCTCCGCCAATCTCTGCACGACGGTACGCGGTTTTATTCCTGTGCACAAAAACTTTGTGCCACCAGCCGCCACCGGGAACACAGGAAATGAGTGCTCCCGCTGCTCCAAAGCACTAGCACAAAGGACAGCGTAAAGAACGAGGACGCTTGCTGAATAAACAGGATAAATGAAAGCATCTCCCTCTCTGTGTATGCACCGTCATGGCCTGGCGATGTGAAAGTGTCAAGTGAACGAACCACGCAGGATGCGGAGGGTAAAAATACATCTGCAGGGAGTTGCGTTTCTGTTGTTGGGCTGTGTGCATCGACGTGTACATGAAAAGTAAACATAATCAACCTCCACTTCCGGACTACGACGACAGCAGTGGGTGGCGGCGGCTTGCTGCTGGGCCATAAGCAGTGGGACGACGGTGGGTGGTCTGAGAGCGCGAGAGTTGAGTTGCAGCTGAGCTGCTTGCTTTTGCTTGTCCCACGTTGCGATGGTGTGGTGGCTCAACTTCACCACCTGAGCACGAGCGATGTGCATGGGAACTACTAAAAGGCACAAGCGAGCGAGCGAGCGAGATTCGAACGAGAGCACACATACAGGAACTACTCTCGACACATCATCTTGTTTGCACCATTCATCGCTCGCTTGTGTTTGTCTAGCAAATAGCGAAAGAGCGACATAATCAGCCTGGTGCTTCGTCTGTTTCTAACTCTGAAATACGACCCACACCAGACACGAGAGCGAGAGAGAGAGAGGTAGGTAATCGCTTGTATGATGCCAGCTGTGTTGCATTGGAGTCAAAAGTCATGCTGGAAACTATACACTAATTGGGGCGAGATTTTAATTGCTGAAAACCCTACCAATTTGAATAGCATAGGATATTATTTATTTTTTCAAGCCAATCTAGCTTTTCAAACACCTTTTCCCTATGGCTGGGAACAATTTGGGACAGAGTTTTACCTTTATCTCTTTAATGAAAACATAAATTTTAAATCTGGAGTATTTGAGGAGTGGATGGCTGTGTGTGTGTGGAATACTTGTCCTATTTAATGGACATATCACTATCTATTCCCACACATCAGGACATACAATACACCGCTGTGGCCACCCATGGCCTTGACTGACATCGTCACTGAGGATATGAAGTCGCTATTATTCAATCGAATTGTATCGTAGGCTTCGCGAGTTCTATGTCCTACTGAAGGGACGATAGCATGCTAAGCTCCCATTAGTAACACACCACCAGCGAATGGATGCGGATTTTCCGAAAGCCCCATTTTCGATACGGAGGCACGGCCCTGTCCCTGCGGGCGGCTTGGAACAAAATTGGAGCACTTTTTCCTCGCGCTTTCCACACCCTGTGAAACACAATAAAAAGGTAAACTTCGTATCGATCTTGCCGCCGCCGACGGACTGACGCGCGACGCCCAGGGAGGCACATTCAAGTAGAACACAAGCGTCAAACAGCGCACAAACCAATAAAACCTCCGAGGCCCCACACACTATGCCGAAACCGAATGAGCACTCCTTACCCTGCTGTGTTGTGTGGGGCGTCTATTACACACATCCGAGAGAAACTTTTTGAGGTCAGTAACAGTGTGTGATGGCATAGATAATAATCTCAAGCTTTACTGCCGCGCCCCCCGACATGTTCTTGGGAGGGTTGGCATAATTGGAAGATTCTACTACCTTGGCACTAAATATGTTGCCAGAAAAGATAGGTCGACCTTTTGTGCGGCCATCTTTTTCACCTCCCTGTCTAGAAGAGGTATTTCCTTCATTGAACTTGAGCTTATTTGGCGCACACCGTTCTTTACTTCAAAGAACGAATGCCTTCGCATACATCGAGGTCATCAACCAAATTCCGGTCACCTCGAACTGGAAAAGGCATATAATCGTTTTACTGCGCTATTCATTCTAGCCATGGTATGGACGCCCCTTATACTCGGGGAGCAAAGGAGTGTAAATTCGATAAACTGTTTCCCTGCCAGAGAGAGAGAGAGAGAGGGAGAGAGAAGTGCATAAAATTGGACGGATTAGAAACTTTTCCCTAGCGACATTTACAGCCATACCCATGGATCCATCCATCATCAAAACGAGCACCTTTTACCTTACCTTCACTAATCGAAGAGACGAAGGCAACAGCGACCCAAAAGCGGTGTGGTTCTTCTGAGCGGAACTACTTGCGTACGAAGAAGCTGGCAAAGTTTACCAACTGAACAAACCCTCCCACCATTGGTTACCCAATTCCTGGCAAATTTTATTATTTGGACCCGGGGAGTAGTACTGCTCCGATGCGCTATCGTTGATAGTTTTTGCTCAAGCAAAATTTATTTGTTTACCCAACACAAACAGCAACAAAACTCCGCACTTGCATGGGGGGGGGGGGGGGGGGGGGAACATGGATAGATATTTACGAACTGTAGCAGAAGAGACCTGCAGGATGTCCGTCCGGCTCCGTTTATAATGCGCTTTGCTTTACTTTACCTTAAACGATATGGTATTGGTGGTGGTGGTGGTGGTGGGCAACCGTAACTTGGTTAAAACTTTATCGATCCATTTCACCACCGAGAGTACCTTTAGCGTTGCAGCTCCGTACGGTAGGGTTGGATTGGTTTTAGGAGGTGAGTTGAATCCCTTGCCTCGCACCCACTCACTCACTAGTCAATGTTCTTTCGGCTAGGCATACAATTAACCAGTTCGTTTTAGCTATTTCAGTACACTTCGTCCTTCACCTAACGTCCTTCCAAGTAATGCAGAAGAACAGAAACGATCGTGTTTGTCTGATGTAAAGAGCCCTTCAGTTGCTTAACAGAAGCGCATTGATAATTCGAACGCTTTGTACAGTCACGTAAAAAAATCCGACCAAAAAGACATGCACATATACGTTAAAGCATCTGCTCCTCGGTATACTCACAGCACAGCACCAGGTTTTTGGTGCATTAAATGTCTAGACAAAAATATATTCCTACTACAGATTCAACATTTAGTGAGTGAGTCATTTTCCTCGGTGTTTTCAATCTCCGCCCTCTCGAGGGTACTCGTTCTCTCCGCCAGGCAACACGGCAACAACGGTATTAAATCATTCAACGATGGTCAATTTACTCACTAAACGTTTTCCAAATGCTATTTTCTTTTTCTCTACCGAACAGAACACAGCGACGAACCAAAGGCGGCACCAGTTAAGCCCCGGGTGGCACAGGTGGTGTACAGGAGGGACGCGGAAAATGATGATGAATTCACGGAAAAACGATTCAGATGAAGGAAGAAGAGAGCAAGGCGGCAGCACCAGGTTTTCCTCGGGTCAGTTGCTGAAACAACTTTTCCATCCAGATGAGCGCGCGCGCACGCTCCGGCCAATTGTAGCCGCACGAGGTTCAGGGCGGCAGGGACGGTGATGGGTGCAGGTCGGCTTTCCATCACCATCATCATGAGCATCATCGTTGGCACACAGAGCGTTTCTTCTCAAGAGAAGCCTCCTTCCCATCATCATCGTCGTCATCATCTCGAGAGTGGCAATCGAGGGTTCTGGGGCATATGCTTACGGCTCTTCATTTTCCTACCAGCCCCCAGAGCTCGCACGCTGCTGCTGGTCCTCTCTCTAGCTACTAAAATCTTGACATTAAATGGATTTATTATTCCATTTTCCGTCGGAGTTTCACGCGCGATGCCGCCCGGCCCAAAAGCAAACGAGAAGCAAAAACAGATAACGAAGACACCGACGACGCGGGGACGGCCTTTGCCTTCTCGCAGTTAACAGCGAATAAAAGTTAATTCCAAAATTGAATCATATGCCAAAAGGAGCTCCACAGCAGAGTGGCAACGAAATGACGGACACCATTGCATTTCATTTCGCAGCAAGACGACGCTTTGTTGCCCTTAAAGGTGGGCGCCCTTAAACCCACTTCCTGCGGCAAGGCAAAAAATGACACATACACACACACACACAGAGTCAGCTATCCTGCCGCCCACACAAACAACGTTTCTACCACAATTAAACGGAAAGGTCGCGTAAACGGCATGCGGCGGATGATGCTTGTTGAATGTGGGCCGCAACTCCGAAAGTGTACAAAAACGGCCGATTCTCTCTCGCTTCGCATTTTCCATCTGTAACAGGTTGGTGAATTATAATGTGCGTTGCCGCCGTCGGGCAGGGTGTAAGAGATCCCTGCTAAACCTTTCGCTTTGCTCTTATTCTCTCGGATAGACTCACCATTTGCTCTAATAATGCCAACACATCTCTCGAGGAGATGATGATGAACGGCGATGGCGTTGTTGAGCGTCGCTTACCCAACAAGCGGTAAAATTCGGTCAATACCTTATTCTCTACTCCCCGAATGTGTGTGTTCTTGGGTGTACGCGGGTGTGGTGTATGTGTGAGTGCCAGGTATTTTCTACATGGCCCATATATTGTAATTTTGGCCGAGTCGAACCTCCTACCTATCGTTCATCCACGTCTTACTCCTCGCTTTCTCTCGGTTTTCTTCTCGCAAAATATATTTCTCTCCTTCTCTCACACAGACACATTTTATGTGGTGAAAATGCGTTCCTCATTGAAATACATGCTGTTCGATCATCATTTCCTTCTGGGCAGATGACGAAGGCCGGCAGCGGGTCGTTGATAAAAGCGGAGACCGCGAAACCTGCCGATGTGCCCCGCAGGGACACTAGAACGGACTAAATTTAGCAACGACACGAAAATAAAATGGAAAATTCCAGCAATTTGCTTGGGTCACCAGCTCCGGCACAGGCGTCACAGCATGGCCGGGGGACAGTATGTTTCGGGCAGCGTTGAAGCACCGTTGTTCGACAGCTGAGACTCTGACTAAAGGGCGAAAATTAAATTTAAAAGCCTGGCTCTCCTACGGTCCCGCACCGACCATGCCGTCCGGTCGCTTCCTGCATTCTTTTCGCTATGGCTTTTATTCCGGCGAAAACCCACTCTTTTTACGTAGTTGGGTGTCATCGGTCCATTTTCCATGTTATCAACGTCACACAGATGACTATCTTTAGAATCCACCACACCATGGGCCAAAGGATTCAAAAGCATTTCGCCCACAACTGTCACCTAGAAGAGGATTCCTCGCAGACTTCCTTCCCTTCAAGATGCATTTTGGATTTGGCTAGGATGTTCAACAGTACCACATCATCCTATATCCTTCCCCTCACGATCGCTCGCTCTATCTATACATCGAAATCGATCCATCCATCAACAGTCTACCTATTATTGTACAACTTTTCCTCTTCCAAGCACACAATCGTAGCAGGAAAAGTTTATGTAAACCCATTCTCATCCACAAACAACACCGAGTCCTTGTATACAACCCACCTCTTCCCAGCATAGTAGGTGTAAGAGGCAGGGGAGATGGGAAGAGGCCAGCATAATTCCATTAGGAGACAATAAATCAATCAATTTATGAATCGCTTTTCTCACATTGCGGACATTGGGAGGATTTATAAACAAAGCAAATCTTGTGTGTTTTCCGCGGCCGACTCCGAATTTCCCGAAAGACCTCTCCGCACTCTCGCTCGCTCTCCCCTCTCTGGTCACGTGCACTACTCTTGCGGCTCTAGGGGCGGAAATACAAGATTGCCGGAAATTTCCACATCCGCAACGGAGAAAAGTAATCCCGAGAGGTTTCCTCTTTCACTACGGCCAAACCGAACACACAAAGCAAAGGGGCTGGGGCTCGTGGAATTGCTGCAGTGGAAGTTATCCCAATTTCCCCTCACGGCAAGAGATCCTTGCTCTCTGTAATACTCGTTTTGGCAAGTTGTACTCTGGCTATGAAAAGCTCCACAACCTCCAAACACCCCTTTTAAAGCTAACAGAATATTCCTACAGATGGAAAATTGAATTTTGGCACTTTCAAATGGTGCTGCGTTATGTGAACTATAACAGGTAACAGTATGTTTCAACAAGTTTCTCAAATAATTACAACGAAATTTCTTACATAACTGTGAACAAATAGAATATCCTCTTTCTCGAGATTGTTTGCAGATAATACTAATTGCAGTCACGTCAGTAAATGGGCAACTATCTAGCAGAATGTTTTGCATTAAATCGTAATTGGAGTTTCACCAAACTGTATCCCATGCCAAAACAACATAATAATAAATCCCTTTTGTATCTTACGCCACTGCCCCCAGATAGTGTACGTAGAGATGATGATGATTTTTATCCTAAAAACACAAAACCCAGTTTGCTACACAGTGTTCATATACCTTCCTTATCAGAAGGCAGGTCGAGAGCTAAAAGTGAGGATTCATAAATCAACAAGTTTTTATCATTGTTTATACGACTGGCTTCCACATTTCAAAAACATTCCCCAGCCCAGCGTACTCCTCTCCTGCTTGCCTTAACCGTACAATGGCTTGCTTGACAAACTAACAAGCAAAACGTCGTATCAGCTGTTAACTTCTTCATCTGTTGCATCATTTAAGGTGGAGCAAAATGCAAAAAGAAAAACATTTTCATGGTTTTCCAACTGTGTCCGTATCATTAGAACCATCATTTTCAAGATTAACGAGTTATTAAAATGCACTATAATCAGAATTTGATGCATAACCTTCTAGTTGGACTTTGCACATTTGCAATAAAAACAAATGTGTCTAAAAGCTTGTACCATTCGGCCACAAACGCTGTTACTCCAAGTATCTACGATGACCATGCCACATACGCTGTATTTTTGCAATCGCTGCATATTCCCCTTGTGACATCCATTCGACGTAGCGTTTTAGTGCTTGAATTGTGTTTCAGTTTTCGCTCGTACTTCCAATCCCTATGAAATTAAAACACGTACAGGCAATACGTACGGCCAAACGTCACTCAATCGTAACTAGCTAGTGTTGTGGATGTGATTTTTCTTTTTATAGGTCACAGAAATCAACCCTTTTACGCTTCTTTTATGAGTTGTTATCCTTCCTTCCATGCATACTCATACATACGCTTGCACGCAGGAGAGCGTCCATACCACGCAAGACCATGCTCACATCAAAGAGTTCTAGCGACAGAAACTGGCAGAGTGAAAATCTGGCACAGTACACTCATACTGGTTCGCTAACAACACTTCACTACATCGTATCATTCCCATGATGCACAAAAGTAGGCTTTTCAGGGGCCAATGGGTATGATCCTTACCTTACAAAAAAGGTGTCCCCCATACCAATGAAATGAGACTGACATTTTTCATCAACATCAAAGGACTATCCATGGTTGAAATTGTTACTCATGTAGGTGTTCGTTTCTGTTTTTTATGTGTTCCCGCGAAACGAAATGTCATTAAGCTTTGCAATTGAAATTCGATGCGATAAAACAACACCCAAACGTGCAGCGATAGACACACAACCACACCGTCGAGCGATTATCTCCCTCGCAGGCATTGAATAAAATAATTCTATTTCAGGATTGTGACGCTCCAGCAAATAAACTAATTCCAAACAGGCATGGGTTTCAAAAAGCATCATTTCCGGTGAAATAACACAGACACAAATGACAAAGCTTTACCAAGAGAACTAATGGCATCTAGAAAAAATGTGTTAGCGATCAATGTGTTATCACACTTTTCGTGAATTATTAATAATCCCACCTTTCTATTACGTCGAAATGACCAGCGCCAGGATACACAGAGAACGTGCACACTGATGTCAGTATTGTACCAGGAGAGGCTGTCGAACAACAGTCGCTTGTTGTATTTCTGTCTATATATTCGATGATAAGTAACAGACGTCAAAAATTGATCTACGTCATGTCTTCAGGCATAGCACGGTAAAAAAAAGCCCAATAAACTCAGAGACCAAATGGAATCGCGAGGTAATAAAGCTCTGATGGACTGAGAGCTTGTGGTTGGACCATCAAAGCATCAAAGTACAATTATCACTGGGCTGGTTCTTATTTGTGCAGTGATTACTGATTGCAAATCACTGCCATAACCAAGCCTCACCTTTCGTTGGGCAGGAACTTAACACGAAACACGGCTTGGAGGAAAACGCACCCCCATTGGCAGCTCAGTCGTTTCTCATAACCTCGATTAAGGAGTGTCAAATGCTTAAACTTCGCCAAACTAGGCCAAATTTAATTTCTCTTATAAAACACAGCTCGCAACACCTTCCACTTTGCCAGACGGAACATCAAACGAACAAAACTACGGCGGCACTGGGGATGGACGAGAGCTCTTATAAAGGGTAGACACGCGATAAAACCTATCCCAAACAAGCAGAGAACGGGGGGCAAAAGCTCATTCGAAATCGAGTTTTAGCAAATGGCGTGCTGTTGCGCTAGATTTAGGCCCGGAGGTTGAAGAAGTTTGCCGCCCTGAACAGCGCATTTCCCCTTTTCTACCAATGGGAAATGGATACACCTCCCACTGCCAATGAGTCCCATTTTCCCAAATGCCGAAAATGCGAGGCCCCAATCGAAAACGATAGTCGATTGCAATTTGGCGGAGGAAATAAACGGGAACATGCCATTTCCCACTTAGGCAAACTTGTAGGAAATCACATTCAGGAAGTTTCTGTATCAATGCCGCATTTAGGCAGCTCATGAACCCCGAACCCCTACTGCCCAAACATATTCTGAATAATGTTGCCAGGGAGATGTACGTTTTGGTGCCTTATTTGCGCAAAGAGAACGTTACTTGTTGGTAGAACTATGTACCACAAGTTTGTTGAAAATAAAATCCGATTTAGAATTAAATTCAAACATTCATAAGTATCACTGCTCGCGTACGTCAAGAAGACCGCCAAATCCAAAATATTTTCTATGCTGTAAAACCCTGTACCATATCATACTTGTATTGCCTTATGCCAAACAAGAGGAATGAGTAGATTTTCTCGGAACAACCCCTATAATGAATGTTCTTCACAATTATGAGTTTACACCTGTACTGAACGAACACTCCCCTGGCTCACCCATCGAAAAAGAATCGTCCACACAATTATTCCACTTGAACGCGTATCACATCTTCTTCAACTCCCTTACTGTAGCGAACGAAATCAAGAAAAATGTTCTCGTGCCACGCAGTTGTGTTAAAGCTCCTGGACGGTGGCGTCCGGAATTCGCTGGAGACACAGTTACACAAAACATCATTAGTGACGAGATGCACAGTTTGTTCACTGCTCCGAAACGGCAAGAGTACTGAAGGGAATCTTGAATCTTAACACTCATAAAACGTCACCAAAACACAGACCAAACGACTATATCTTAGGACGAATACAACACACTCTAACACATCATCGGCTACTGCTACTATCACGAAGCTCTTCAAACCATAATAAAGTTGGCAGAAGAAGACAAGTTTGTGGTCCTTAGTAAATCCACCACCCCCCAAAACCAAATGATGATCTTCGGGCGACATTCTTTCAAGTGTTCCTTCTTCTTGGGACCAAGAACACTGGCACAAAACGAAACGATTGATCGCACGAAGGAGAGGAGACAACGCGCTAGGGTCCTTTTTGCCCTACAAAACCAACCATAACCGACAATCCCTCGGTTCGTATTTATTGTGGAGTTCAAGCATGTGTCGTCGTCGGCTTCAAGCTCCATTACGCATGGTCGCATGGCCAGTTATCATCGAACGACCCAAACACCCAGGGCCATCAAAATAATGGGGAAAGGATTTTAGGTCGGCAATGCTCGACATTGCGAGAAAAAGGATAAAAGCCGTGTGGCCCTAATAACGGTCACAAATGATTTGAAGGAATTTCAACTTCCATGTTGTTCTTGTATTAATGCTTTATGAAGTTTCGTTTTTGAGCAAAACTCTGTTGTTGCGACACTACAGGCGCAGGCACTTTAAATATTGTGCATGGAAATGCATTTAATTTCAACATCCAAACACTACTAGCATTATTCAACGATTGTAAAATGATAACATATTCTTTAAATTTCAAACAAAATATCGAAACATAAGCAAAGTAACACATTTTCTCTTAGATATCGAATATCGAAACAACACTAACAAACGTATAAACGTCTTCACATCGTGAACCGCACCTCGTAACCACCGTAACACCGCGCAGTAAAAGCAACTGTCCGGGTGTCATAAAAAGCAGTTTGATCTGAATATGAATTACGCAGCTTAATGCGGAAAAGCATACATCTCTCACTCTATGCCAGAGCACGCACTACTGCCCCCTCCCGCACGCCCTTGGCACCATCGAAGGGAAAGGAAATGAATAAGTAATGTTGCCTGAGGCGAAAACAAAACCAAAACACACACAACCACACAGTCAAGGTAACTCAGCTAATCCCTGCTACCAACCCCCAATGTCGTCACACACACGCACACACACACGCCAGGAATCATCCATCCAGCCCAAGTGGTTGTTATGCCAATTTTTATGAACCACCCAGAAGGGCAAAACATTGTTTTTTTTCCCTTTTTTGCGATGTGCAACCACACTTCGACCAAGCAGCGCGTCACACTGTTTCGTTGTTGGATAGAAAGCAGAAGCAGAGCTCCAAGCAGTGCAATGTAACCATCATCGAGGGCACGAGAGCGGAGCGAGAAGGCCAGCCAGCGTAAGCTCGGAAATCAAAAGGACATTCGCTCGAGCACTCGCCATCTAACCGCAATGCCTCAGCCACAAACCGGAATTATGATACACGGTGGCGTACCGGTGGGTAAGAAAAGCGATTATTTCATTCTTTTCCCTTTGCACTTGACATAAATCAAGTGTTAGTGGGCAAGGCGCACGACGACGGAAGGCAAAAGAACGAAGCAAGGATCCTTCACAACCTAAGAAAAAAGAATATAAAATTAAAAGCGAAACTAAAGAAGAAATCCGCACATAAAAACAGCCACTAAATGCTTTACTCCATTTACTGCCTTCCCGAACGACGCTGGTAAGAAGATTCCACTCCAGATCCGGCCTCGAACCGCGCACACGGCAGTTAAAAAAGTACGCCCTTTGCACAATCTTTTCTCTTGGCCGTACGGTCGTGCAGCGCTCCGGACAAACGCTACTTCCGGTCACTTGTGATCCAGAGAGCTGAAAGGAAAGTGCTACTTACACCACGCCACAATGGCACACTTGCGCACAAATCGATACCGCGCACACCATCCTATCGTCACCTTCGATCGTGTGATTCTCGAGCACTTTATCGTAATTTTTTTCTCCCTTGCTTGGGATACACCTAGCTCGTGCGTTGAATGTTCCACGTACAAATGCTGCTTTTAGACAGTTCCGGAAGGAAAAGTTTTCTCCGTTTCCCAGGGGTAAAATAGTTGCCTCGAGTTCTGCACATGTGCACATACCATACAGCACGCACACACACCAGCAGGACAGAAATAATGGGCGCCGTGCAAAGTGCAATCGTTTTGCGTGTGTGTGAAACAGACGTGTTCAAAAGTTCAGTTCAGAGTCTTTGTTTGGTGATACAATTTCAACGCCTTTGCCGAACACACGAAAGCATCATGATGATGATACTGGTTTTGTGGGCTCTATAGTACAGCGCGAAATGGAAAGCCACCACACAGGTTCCATTCAACGTAGATTACAATTTACTCTCGAAGAATCGAGCGAAATAACAAAACAAATGAGTCAGAGGTTTGCATAAACTCTACCGTGCAACATACATATCACCTCACAGCACAGAACGTGCAAGTAAACGGGGTAGAGTACGATTTTCGCTCAACTTTTCTTCGCATATCCCCAGCATTTGTGCCTTTTCAGTAAGGGGAGGAAGAGGAGGGAGCTAAAGTGAAGCGAAATAGCCCACCCTTGCAAAGCGAAAAAGGTCCTGACTGGGCAAATGGTATCGGCCATTTTTGCCGCAGAGTACGTGAACATTTTACCAAATGCGAACGAAACGTTCCTCTTCGTTGAAAGGTATGTGGTGGTGTTCCATTTTCTCGTGAAAGAAAATCAAACATTTTTTCAGTAAGTTTCATGCCAGGCCATTGCATTGATTTGGGTATCGATTGTAAAATAATCGGCTTTTGCCGTCGTATCTCTGTTTTTTATGTCACTCAAATCAAAGCCTATCAAAATTTATATTAAAAAAATCATCACCTTTTTGATCACATTAGAACCTTTTCATTTGAAAATCGCACCATAATCATTCTTTAACTTATGTTGTACCACACCACCAACATGCGTTCTGTTAACCCTAACCTTCATCAACGCTATATGCGTTGCTTACATCACGAACAAATTCAAGCACAAAACGGCGCAACATAGGTGCCGCCCTCACCAGCAACACCATCACGCTTGTTTCAGTGAACTAGAAAAAGTCGTTCCTGCAGTTGAAGCACAACTTTGACCGAGGCTAAAAATAATATCAATTTATTACAGGCGCATCTAACTGCACGACGTTGCGCTATTCCCGTCACCAGTAGGTGAGTGTGATAACGAGCACGAGGGGTACGCACATGTACAACCCCGCACAGCTCACCTCCCAAGCAACTAGCTTCAGTGAACATATTCTCTCTTGCGCTGTCGCTCCTCGCCAAATCGTCTGATCCTCCCCAAGGAAGAGAGAACTAAAGTCAGCTGGTACAGTGGAGGATAGAGCTGCCAAAACAAACGCTTCCTCCCCTTTCGCCCTAACTACGCGGTCTCCAACCACACGCACACACACACACACACCCTCTACGCTCTACGACGTTCAAGCGGACAGTTTCGACGCTAAAGTGACATCATCACCGTTTCGTCACCCATCTCTGGGGGCCAACTTTAGTTACATTAAGTGTACGGTTGTGCTGCACCAACATACCACCCCAAACGGGGTCATGGTCGAAACAAAGTAAGGACGACCAAGAAGAAACTGCACACAACAAGAACACACCATGCCCCCCCCCCCATCATATCTCCATCTCGGTCCCAAACGTGGCGCTCTCCTCAGGTTGCGTACCTAGAAAGTTTTCAAAGCTGATCATTTAATTCGCACGATGGATGGGGGCCAAGGAAAAAACACCTCCGATCCGACGAGTGCACTCAAGAAACAGAAGATGAATTTTGAAAGCGTGCCTCACCACGACTGCCGAGGAAGCGTCTGACAGTGGCGCTTTGGGAACCATAACGAGCTCAGCAGGTGTGTGCTATTAATTCGCCCATTTACACCGCCAACGTTAGCGCCAGTGTGGGCGTGTTGGTTGGTTGGTGGTTGTACGTACGGGTCTCGGCGTACCGTCGAGACAATGTACGTAAACCGTGTTCGTGAAAGTGAAAATTAAACTAATAGCTTTAGCGCGCGTGCTTCCTGCCTACGGGGGATGTGGGGCATACGTGGGATACGACTCCCGTTGACTGACACACCAGACGAACTACTCCGGTACACTCTCTCAGATGTCTAACAAATGTCTACTTCTATGAAGGAATGACTCTGTCATCCCTGTTAACCCTCATCTCCTTGCCAGGTTCATTGTAGGCCTTTCCCACATGCACATACAAACGCACCGAGGCATCGCAGTTACCCACACTAACGCAAGGTCTGGTCTCACGCATTCGCGTCCTTGGCTAGGCACTGCCGCGGTGACCTGTCCTTGTACTATTATTGTCTGCAAATGAAATTCCCGGGTTTGCGAGGCGTTCTGGCTGGAAATAACTGCAGCGAACTGCGTCCACCGAGCAGGGCTCGTTATGGATACGTATTTCCGACAACTTCTCCCTCTCCCCCTCTTAACCATTCCCTCCCCTCCAGTCAACCAGCAGACGTACCTTTTCTATGTTGTACTTTTCCAGGGCCTGTGTTGCGCAGTCCACAGCGTCCTGCTGCATCTCCTCGCCCATGTCGGCATTCTTGATGACGGCTTTGCGGTCACTCATTTTTCCGGCGCTATTTGTTCTGCGGTGGCTAGATGGTGATGGTGAAGGCTTTTAAGACGAATACCTGTAGCAAACGGTGAAAAGAAACTCGATTAGTAAGTGCGAAGAAAGTTATCTGCGGCGCGTTACAAGAGCCAATTATCACAGAGAAGAAAAGTTGACAATTAATGCTTTTCCACGGTCTCTGTTTTAGGTAAAGGTAAAAGAATGATCGGAAACACCTCTCGCGAAACAGAAATAACCTTTCACTATCCCACGGTAACTGCGTAACGATGAATTGCGAACTATGCTGCCGCAAAAAAAGTAAAATAATGATAGTTCACAGAGAAAATTCGCCCCCAACGTACCGCCACTTCCTTATTAAAAGTAAATTTCACGCAGAAGAAAAACCTTCAATAATGTCAGCTTTAATATTTCGCAACAAAAAAGCAACTTTTCCCGAAACGATCTGCGAAAGGAATGTGCACGATACACGATGCTGCATTTTCATTCGCAGCCTGCTACGATGAGCGTCTATGCCCAGCGATGAATGATGGGACGGTCTTAGCGGGGCAAGACATCACAAAGCGGATTAACATTATTAAACGCATATAGTAGTTGATTGATTATTTGTATAGAGAACATAAACACTTTCCCTCCCGCGAAATTGCATTAACGTTATTTGATGCTCGCTCTCTTTCTATTCAGCTCTGCATTCACCGCCATATGCAGAGCACCGCATGAAACTGAAGAGAGTGAAACTGGTCTGCTAGTCTGCCATCTGGAGCCAGCTTTTCCATGCTCAAGTACCATCATCAGAGTGCTCGAAAATAAATGGCCCCACTAACTCTCCACTGGGTAATATTCCAACTGCAATCGTATACTTTCTCTGAAAGGTGGGGACGGTAATGTTAATAATAAATCATTAAACGTGTTAAAGACTGGGCACATCGGGTGTAGATCTCATTTGCATCATGAAGAATCCAGGTTTGCATGTTTGAAGCATTCGTATTCAACGCTTTTCTTTGAGAGTGATGCATCTGAATAAAAAAAAATCATAATAAGGCTACATGTGTCCTAAACCCTCACAGATGAGGACGTGAAAGTGAAATCCCGATCCGTGCAACATGCAATGCCCCATATAAAAACGCAAGCTGTAATCGATGCAATCGCCCCAAAACCCCCGGCATATTGCGGGTCCCTAGCAAAGGTTGCATAAATTTGCCCCCGAAAGGACCCAGAGCACCGAGTGCTTGCCAGGAGATGTTACGTTGGGAACACCCCAAGGCACCCCAGGCTTGCTGCTATTGCTGACCTTGAAACATAAGCGGGCCAGCCAACAACAACCGGAGCACATGGTTTTAATGCGCCTCGACCCGCGTGCGCTGAGGATGTCTGAGTGTATGTGTGTGTGTGTGTTGTGTAATATGTGCGCCTGGACAAACCGGACCGAAAAGGCTCCAAAGGCTCCCTTTTTCTGCATGTCTCTCCATGTCTCTTCCACACTCTCTTTCTCTCTTTCCTTGGCATTATGAATGCATAGTCCTCTCTTTTCCAATCGCTCACAGCTGTGCATGCTGCTCTGCCTGGCCTTAATCCGTGGAGTTTATGTATTGCCGCACGGGTAAGTGTGCTGGAACCAGAAACAAGGGAGAGTCTCGGCACGAGTGTATCCTTAATTTTAGTCTCGCGTGCAATGCTTCCGATAGGTGTTGGTAGCAGGATATTTAAATTCCCGTTTGCCGTAGCACCTCCAAACACACACACACACACACCACCACCACCAAACGCTAACCATTCTCCTGGGGCTAAACTCCACCTTGATTTCGTGGAAAAATACGTTTCCAATATTGTAGCACTCGCAACCCACAACGAGGCCAAGTGCGGGAGAAAGGAAAACCAATATCCAATGAAAAGGAAAATTGACAGAAAAGAAAGGCGTGTTCCGTGCACCTCGTTTGAACGTGCACACTGTCGTCACAATCCTGCACAACTCGAATTGCACTACAAGTACAAAGTTGTCCCAGGACAAGAAAACCAAAAAAACATTAACTCTCCTAAGGAACGAAATGAGAGAACAAATGGATGGAAAGTTTTCAAACGCTACAACCGTGTGTTTGAAGAATTAAACTGGCTAAACAAAACCCACACACACACATACACACACACGCATTCACTTTCGTGGAATGGTGTGGGCACCCAGAAAAGGAAACGCGTGAAGTGCGAGCTTAGAGCTTGCTAGGTTGTGTCAAAACGAACGCGCGCGCTTGCAACGGCTTCTATGACGATATCGTTCCGCCTGCTTCTAGTACATTCGATGGGAAATTTCCTTTCCCATTTTCGGCCACGCCATCGGCCAACGCGTTTTCCATTGAAACACTGCTGCTCCCTGCGGAAAGTCGATGTTTCAGAGAATGATCTGCTGCTTTTTTTTAGCGAAGTGGGGTACATCCAGAAACTCAATATCCGTTCAAGCGGCCTTCCATGAGGCTTCCGGTCATAACGACACAGATGGAGCGCGGCTGGCGGGATACAGACTTTATGCAGGAAATTCCATCACCGTCCGTCCGTCTCACGCATGCCATCGTGTTTCTCACGTTTCGCATCGTTCTGGTTTTGTAGACCATGTATGGAGGCATCAAGGCATGCCCGACGTCACGGACGGAATATATGGCTGTAATCTACAGACACAGTGTTAAGAAAACTAGATCTACAGTGTTAAGAAAACAAATTGAGTTTTAAGCAACACGAAGTCTTTGATTCAGTGCTAGCGTGTAGCCAGCGTACGATAGCGAAAGTTTGTTTCGAGAATCGGTCCATCCCAAGTTCGCGGAGCACATCCCCCTCGCGTAACGGAAATCAATGCCTGCTATTGTGATAGCGATAGATCGGATAGACGTTTGCTAGGAGAATGAGGTTAGGCGACAATGGTAAAATGTTACGATTTTTAACACTTTCTACCGCGTCCGTTTCGACCACTAGTGCAATGTGCACACAACACATTTGATATTCCATTGGCGAATCTTTTCTTGATAAAGCCTACACGTTCCTGCTAACTGTTCCCCAGTACACGAACGCACACACACACACACACACACACGTACACACCATAGATTCCCCATACACAACTATGCACGGCCAGTATACCGACGCAATGCACCGCTGCCGTTCCCGGCAAAATGTGTTATACGGATAATATTCGCACCGTTGCTGTTTCGCCGTCTTTATCCCGTAATATCCCGTTTGCAATTTAGCAGTTTTAGCAACTAACGCTTCGCGAACACGGACTATGGAAATGCTCACCCGTCGTTAACTCGTTTGCACTCTTTAGCGCGAAATGGCTCTTTTCTCTCTGTAGGTTAGCACACGACGGCGACGCAGACGAAAAACCGACAGCCGCTATTCCGACAAATACGAGATTGTGTGAATTTTCCAGGCGGTTTCTAGCAGGCGGATTCTAGCAAATGTCTGTCGCATCAAACAATCCAACTCGTGCAGGTTGGGCCATGGTATAGCGTCGAGACAGCTGTGACATTTGGCACTGGATGTGATGGTATATTTACACTGCAGTTGTCGTTTATTCATTTTTTATAGATAAGTCGTTTAGTCAAACGATCGATTTTATACGCTTCGATTGCCAAAATTTGGCTCTTTTCACATTCGAATATAATCAGAAAAAAGGATAAATCTTGTAGGAAGTAGATCAATAAATCAAAACACGCATCTTCGTGTCGACGAGACCGTTGCCTCTGATTTTTTTTTCAAAATAACAATAAATTAGAGCAATCGTGTTCATTCACCTAAAGAAACCTTTTTTCCAACTCTACAAATTTATAAATCGATTCAAAATACGTATGATTTTTTATTTATGTTGACAAACCTTAATCTATGTAAGCACCTTGGCCGATTTCTTGTGGGATAGTGATGGTCATGTGGCTGGGTTTTGATATTTCACTACATTAGCAACAGAAAAGGTGCGCAGTGTCATGATAAATCGCTGAAAAGGCAGTAACAGAGAAATATTGGTATTGCAAGGATAAATAAGCAGAATCAAATGAAAACGGAAATGAAATGCTATTCTAGACAAATGCTTCAGACATTATTGACAACGCGACTGCTGCTTATGACACAACCTTCCCCACTGTAGTTTGCAAACTGTCAACCTGTCACTGGAGGTGGTTTTCTGCACTGGCCCGGATCTTCTTCACAACAAAAACAGTGCGGTAGCGAAATTTATTTGCATGTTTTCTCATGCAATTGTGTTCAACACACTCATCAGTAACATGTTGCGCAATATGTTTCGATTGGCGTACAACAAACAAAAGACGCTGTGTCGTTATTACGCGAGAAAGGCCCGTAATCCAGGTATCGATCGTCGCGCAGCACTGCTGCCGGAAGACGCAAAAGCAGCAGAGTACGAGAGCTTGGACGACAGTGAGGCAGATTTCCACCAGGTGCACAAGAGTCACAAACAGTTTGAGGCCGAGCAGGCACAGTATCGCGACCGGTTGCAGACGTGGATCGTCGGAAATAAGTATTTCAAAACCAAGCAGCTCAACTTCCTGACCTGGTCCGAAAAGGAGCAGATCCGCTACCTGCACAGCTTCGATCCGGAGGAGTGGAACATTGACAAGCTGACGGAAAGCTTCCCGGCGGACCGCTACACCATAGCGAAGATCGTGAAAACCAAATGGCAGCCGAAGGACAGCAAACGGATGGAGCGGCACGATACGGCGGTGAAGGAAAACTGGCAAATGTTCCGCAGTGGTCGCATCAAGAACATTGATCCTGGCTTTGCACAGCATTTGCAAAAGTTCATGCAGCGTAATATCGACGAGGTGGCCCACCTGCGACCGAAGCTGGAGTCGAAACCGCTGTACGAGATTAGACCCTTGCCGGAGGGCGAATTCAGTGCCATTGTAACGAGCTGTAAAAAATATCAATCGAAGGAGAACCACAACGAATCCCAGCAGACACTGTTGGGGGAGGAAAGCGACCAGTCGGAGGAAGACGGGCAACCACAGCTATCTCACCACGCTCCCAAACAGGACACGTTTCTGCTGGGAGACGTACACAACACACAGCACGTAACGCTGGCAGAAATCAAAAGACGGGAACGTTTAACGCTCGCACACGCCGACAAGCCTGCGGATGATAGTGCATCGCTGGAATTGGGCACAGGTATTGTGGATAGGTTGGCAAACATTCACAGGAAGTATGACACCGTCCAGTACGCCGACTCGGCGTACGATGCGACCGATGCAAAGCGGGAAGATATTAAAGAGTTTATAAAGATTCCCAAGAAGCTGTACAAGGAGGGGGCCACGTACCAGTTGGATGATTGTTTTTACGACGACGATGGGGAGTTCCTGTATCGAGTGCCTGGTATGTCGAAGATAAGGAAGCAGTAAATTGTTGTTGGGCGATGAAAATAGACCATTTAATGCAAAAGTTATAGAAGAAACATTCTATTTGCACCTAGTTGCATGATGACAAATGTGCTGCGGTGTCCGTGAGCAGTGGAGCAGTTGGCACCAGCCGCTAGGTAAGTAAACTGTAGTAAATATTGACTGCTGACCTTGTTCTATTTACTTGAAGATACATCTACTATTGCCGCTGCACGTTTGCTGGTTCAAATGGGCTACTTTTGGCATCGTAACAATAATCTCTTATATACTTCTGCTCCTTCGTGGCACACAGTTTATGTCAAACGAGTACACAAAAAGCCATGGTTTAAAAAACAATACAAAACAACCGCATCAGCGCAACGTTCTAGCAGGTACTGCGGCATTAACAAAAAGGCACCCAAGATTGTTCGCTCCACTTGACCCATTTCCGTTCTCCATCACTGAGCAAAGTGATTAGCTAAATATCAGCAAAATAAAACTAAAACCTTTGCAATGCTTATGCCAATGATAAGCAGGAGAGCACCACGACCGATCGATCATGTGGAGTCATTCGCCGTCAGTCGGCGCAAGAGCACAGATCGTGTAGGTTCCAGTGGCATTTGGTTGTCGGTGTTGTTTGATTGTGGAAAAAAGCCTACCAGCAGGCTCCATACAATAGCCCAAAGTTTTGTCGCAACGCGAGGCGTCATCTGACGAATGCGCAAAAGAAGCTTCTGTTTGCGCTCGATTGATTCTTTTGCGTCGGATTCGCAGGTTGATCAGCGCTAAAGCGCGTCAAAGTAAAAAATTACACCCGAAAATCGTAAGCAGCAAAAGATTAGGTAGAGAGCGTGGGCCTTGCAGATCAGACGCAGATCGTATTTAGGGCCAAAGCGCTCAAACCGGCCGCAGTAAGACGCTGTCCCAAATTAATGAATTTTGTCGCATATATACAACGGGTGGCACGCGACTGGAGGGTATATGATTAATTAATGTTTTATTTCCTAACTCGATGGGTCGTCCCTTATCAACGTGTGCCTACTTGAACAAGCGCGCCCTGTCGCGCGTCCGGCACACAGACCGAAAGCCAAGCGATAAGACGGGACCCCGGCCATAGGAGCACGCGTTCCTGGTCAGGCCTCTGTGTTTTCGGCTAAGCTAAAAAGCTGGGTGTAGGTTGTGGTTTTATTGCATTTCTAAAAAGCTAATAAAACTAAGCAGTGGCAAAAAAGGGCACTCAAATGAAGGAAAAAAAAGTTCAAGGAAGGCAACGATGTTCGCATAAACAACATGTCGTGATTGATTCTTTCTTTCTTTTTTTGTGGTTGTTATTTTGCTATGTCTAAGAAGCTCATTTCATCTGGCTTTAACTACTGTGGTTGGCGTCATTAGTCGTTGTTTTTTTGCTGTTGTTGTGCTGTATATTCCCTTTAGCTGTCTTAGCCCGACGTTACGTTTGCAATCTTTTTGGTTGCTTTTTTTTAAACCGTATTTAATTTAATTTTATTTTTCCAAGAAGCGCGCTGTAGACGAAACTTCCTTGCAGATGTTTTTTTACAGCGATTTTGGCCCGATTGGTCCAATTCGTCTCTTTAAATCTTTCTTAGGGCAACGGTTTAATTTACGGAAAATGATTAGAGCGAAATAATGATGTGAGTAACGAGTCCTTGAAAAAGTATTTCAACTATAAAGAGTAAGGAACGGCCCCGTAGTCGAGTGAGCCACCGTCGTTGATCGATTGTGCAAGTATGTTCTAGATATTAGAAGAATTCTAACGATTTTTTGAAACATTTTCAGACAGAGCGGCTCAGCGGGAATGTCTTCTTTATTTACTAATACATTTCCTTGATAATGATGGACAATCGGAAGAAAAATAAAACATTCCCAAATAAACAATGCAAGCAGAGGTTTCAACAAAACCTCCTACCAAAATCCGCTCCCAATGTGTGACACTGTAAGCACTTCCCAAAAATCAGCCGATTACTACCAACGCTCTAATCAGTGTGCACCCGAGCAATGGGGGGGAAAAAGTGCTCTCCGTACGGAATTATCGATGCATAATCTTACCTACAGAAGGATGATTTATAAAACACGGCTAAAAAAGCGGTCCTCGCCGGCGAGTCTACAGAATAATTGCCACATAATCAACGGTACATAAAAACGCGACCCCAGTACAAATTCCATGATACCGGCGGGAGGCACTCGGAGAAGCCGATCGAGCTGCTGGGCCTTCTTCTACGTTGCCTTGGAATCAATCGAAAAAGTTAACATAAAATGGACATTTTGGGCTGCTCGCCTGATAAGCCCGGTACACGATCCAACGATCTCTCTCTCTCTCTTTCTCTCCTTCTCTTTCCTTTTCTCACTCTCGATTAGCAGGATGTTCAGTAGTCCTGTGTGGAGCGGGCTAGTAGTCTGTGACCAACATCCAACCAGACCGGTGGGCCCGAACAGCGCACACAGCCCGGTCTCCTGTCGTTGTAGTTTTGCCGAAACTTTTGTTTTCCTATTTAAACGCAACATTTTTTTGTTTGTGAACGTGTGTGAACGACGAAGCTTCGCTCTATTGCGGATCAATTCGTCTGAAGTGAATTTGTTTGTTTGTGTTACTCATACAACGGAAAAATGGACGATGTTTCTGTTACGCCTCTAAGCTGTCTGTTGGCTCTGTGGCGATCGTTTGAGTGTGTGTTGTGACTGCTTTTCAAGGTTCAATGAACGGGATTAGTTTTTAATAGCCCAGTTTTTTTTTTTTTTTTATTCAGAAAGAACGGCTTTGGCCGTATTGCTTAATAGCCCAGTTAATGTAAGCAAAATCGTCCTCAGGTGGTAAAGAGAACGAAGAATTGAGTGCGATAAATAGCGTATTGGATGGATTGTAATTGATGCTGTAATTACAGGTATTACAAAAAAAAAACAATCGAAGCACGATGTATAGCATGTATAGGTTACCACAACAACGATGGTAGTGACATATGAAGGATCAAAAATGTGGAGAACGTCCCTTATCCTTAAGAACAAACTTTTAGTAGAGGGATTGTAAATTAGTTAAACATTTGTGAGCGTTTTTATGCCAAATCTTTCCCTTATCCTTTTTTTTTTAGTTTCGTGTGCGCACATTTGATTACACAACGCGACAAACAGATTAACGGCAACGGGCAGACAGCATTAAAAATGTCTGTCTCCCTGCCCTGCTCAATATTTAATTTGTTTCGTTACGAGACGGGAGTTTTACTGCGAATTGTTCATTGATTAAAGTATGCCATGCATGAAATCAGCCTCTTTTTTGTTGCTGCTGCCTTTCGGTGCTTAGTCGACCTTTCCAAAATGCAGGCCAGTGGCCCCAGACAGTTTACATCCCGACGACGCAGACATGGTGCGGTCTCGCCGAATGCTTTTCGCATTGATAAGTGTGTTGTTTATTTTTGCTTTCAGCTCAGTTTTTGGCACGCGAGAAATCATCATCCCCCGAGTGTAATGTCTGCGCGGGAAGCGGTCGTCTCGACCGCCGTGTGCTGCACTGTTGATAACCTCGACGGTATGCCAGGCGTAACCGTAGCTCAGCACGAAGTTGCCGCCGCCGCCGACGACGATGTTACCCTAATCTGGCAGAATTTGACCATCACGCCCATCCGCAGCAAGCCCGGGGCTGGGGAGCAGCATCCGGTACTGAACGACATAAGTGGCACCTTGCAGCCGGGCACGCTGGTGGCCCTCATGGGACCGAGCGGAGCCGGCAAGACCACGCTCATGTCCGCCCTAGCGTACAGGATGAGCGGTAAGAGGGGGTGGGGGGGGGGGGTTAATTGTCCACCGCAGCGCAATAATGAAGGCTTCTTGGGGGTTTTTTGTTTTAGACAAAATGACAATTGCCGGCGATATTCGCGTCAACGGATGCCCGATCGGACCGTACATGTACAACATCAGCGGATACATCTATCAGGACGAGCTGCTGCCGGACTCGATCACCGTGCAGGAGCATCTGCAGCTGATGGCCAACCTGAAGCTCGGCAAGAGCGTGACGGCCGAGCGGAAGCGCGCCATGATCGCGCACATACTCTCCCGCACGGGGCTGGAGCGGTGCGCCAACACGAAGATTGCGGACGCCACCGGCATCGGCAAGACGCTGTCCGGCGGCGAGAAGAAGCGGCTCGCCTTTGCGGTGGAGCTGCTGTCCAAGCCAAAGTTCCTGTTCTGCGACGAGCCGACGACCGGGCTAGACTCGTACAGTGCGCGCCAGCTGGTCGAGATGATGAAATCGCTGACCCGCACCGGCACGACCGTCCTGTGCAGCATCCACCAGCCGGCGGAGAAGCTGCTGTACGAGTTCGACAGCCTCATACTGCTGACCGGTGGGCGGACCGGGTTCATCGGCGCACCCTCCGAGGCGGTCCAGTTCCTGCGGTTGCAGGGTTTGGAGTGCGAGGCCGGCTACAACACGGCCGACTTTCTGCTCAAGGTGCTGTCGAGTACGACGACCACCACCAGGAAGGGCAACCAGTTCACGACGGGCGCGATCGGGCCGAAAACGATCTGCAACAACTACAGTGCCAGTGAGGCGGCCCGCCGCCAGGAGGCACTGATCAGCATGGAGCTGTACCGCACGACCGTGGACAGTGGCGGGGATGAGGCATTTCGAAGGCGACTTACCGAGAGCCGCGACCGCTGCTGGTTCTACACGCTCTACTGGCTGATGTACCGGCACGTGCTCCAATCACACCGGAATCCAAACTTGCAGTATTTTAAGATCGTGCAGCGAATCGTAAGTGTCGACTTGGGGCTGACTGTTGTGTGGGGGTATTAGTTGTTCGCCTGTGGTCATGATTGATAGAAGCATCGCGCCTTCTGTGCGATGATTAAGCGGGCGCTTTTCACTCAGTGGTGTGATAAGGCGCGCGGTGTCAAGGGGCCTGAACTACTGTTTCGATTGGGAATGTTTGTTATTTTTTCCATCTTTTTGTAATTATTTTGACTGCCTGACCTGAATTATCACTTTCGAGTTCTTTTGTAGCAGGAGGTTTGTTTTTTTGGTCTTGTTTTTGAGTGCGTGTGTGGGGTGCCCTTGTCAGCAGTCGAATTAATATTCCTCACACACAGAGCTAGTACAAAGATTGAGAGATGGAGTGATTCACGCATGGTTTGGTGGTGGTTCTTTCTCTCTGTTCGCAGGCTATCGCGGTGCTGGTTGGACTCTGCTTTTCCGACGCGATCGAGCTATCGCAGCGAGGCGTCCAGGCCATGCAGGGTGTCATATTTCTGATCGTCTCGGAAAACACGTTCCTGCCGATGTATGCCGCCCTGTCGCTGTTTCCCGAGCGTTTCCCACTGTTTCAGCGCGAGAAGAAGGCGAATCTCTACAGTACGGCCCAGTTCTACATCTCCACCATTATGTCGATGGTAAGGGTAACGGCTGCAATTTGCTATTTCCTATTACGAATGCTAACAATTGTTTTCGGTTTGGTCTGCCCATTTCATTACTTCCCAGACACCGTTCGTTCTGCTAGAGACGTGCGCATTCATCCTGATCGTGTACTTCCTAGCTAATCTTCGACCGACGCTGCTCGGCCTGCTCGTCACCGTGGTCGTTTCCGTGCTGGTGATGAACGTGTCGATCGCCTGCGGGTGCTTCTTCTCCGTCCTCTTTCCGACGGTCGCCTCCGCCATGTCGTACTTGGTGCCGTTCGATTACATTCTAATGATCACGTCGGGGATTTTTATCAAAATCTGGTACGTACGGTTCGCTTCGATGCGAAGGAAACGAAGCGTCTGAACCGCGACCAGACATATAATTAAAATTTGATGTCACCATGCTGCTAATGAACAATTTTCCAATTTTTACCGGTTTTTTTTTCGTTGCTCTACAGGTCTATGCCTACATGTTTGCAATGGATGCCGTTCATTTCCTGGATGATGTTCGCCAGCGAGGCCATCTCGATCGCCCAATGGGATGGTGTGAAGAGTATCGGTAAGCATCGCCAGACCCTAGAAGAAGAGTTTAATGATTAATGTGTGTTCTTCCCATTCTCGCACACAGAATGCTCCAACATCATTCCGAGCGTGTGTCTGCACAACGGCGAGCAAGTGCTGGATCAGTACTCGTTCAGCAGGCAGCATCTGAGGACGGATCTGGTGGTGCTGGTGGGACAGTACTTTATTTATCATCTGATGGCAATGCTGTGCTTGGCAAGGCGAGTGTCCCGCAATTAAACAATGCATAGCTATACAGTTTTATGTTCTATTTGTATTAAAAAAAACTAACGTTAACTGTGGTTCCAATAAAGTCTAGCCGAAAAAAAAAAACACTGAAAATGTTACTACTTCGCTCCTGCATGATATGGTAAGTGCGTGAATTAATTGGAAAGGATGAGCCAGTCATTACCGAGTGTCGTGTAGACCGTGAAGCCGAAAAAGAAGACGAAGAACTGGAGGAGATAACGAACCCAACGAAACATGAAGCTACGCCGTGTAACGTTTTTTTTTAATTCAAAATTGCGCCTAAATGTAGACATTACGATCTCGTTGAATATTGCATACCTTCTGGCGTTGTCTAGTTTTGTGTGAGGCATGCACCCAGCAGGCAATTTCAATTTTCATCACTTAACGAGCTGTTACAAAGCTAAAAAGTTAGAACGATAAAGAGTTGGAATTTGATTGTATTTACAGGGTTTTCCAAGGTGTTTGGTTGCTTTCCATAGTTGTTTGGCTCGTTCGAACGGTTTATTGGGCGAATCTCAGATTTTTTTGGATCAATTGTATTGATGGGAAACCAATGGGAACGATCCAAAAATATATTGGAAACGATTACTGTTGCGCAGCGACCACATCAAAGGTGGCTGTTTGAATTTATAATTAAATAATTTATATTTTGTTCTTAGTAGGCTATGATAGCTTGTAATTTAGAGTATAAAAGGAGGAAATAGTTATAATAAATTAGTCTTACACCAGCATTTCAAGAGTGCGTTTCTCTATTTGGTGTTAAGATTCTCCCGGGTGAAACCAGGGCGAATACGATTGCCTTCTCGACGGCGCTTTACGAAATCAGTAGCGGCGCTTCCACGGCATAGACCTCCCAATTTAATTTGGAAAAGAGGTAACTAGCCTGGTAGGCCAATACTGAAATTAGTTTGGTGAAATAGAGTTGGACCGTTGACGCTCCCGAAACCCTTTTGCCCGGGACGTTCTGTTCCGTGGCAACAGACGGTTATCAAGCACTCCAGAACGACCGAAACCTTCGCGGTTGGCTTGGCCGTCGGGCCCGGAACATTGGTGGCTCCAGAGAGGAACCTCACGGAGAGTTCCATTACATCAATCTTGCTTGAAGCAAGCGAAGCAATCTCACGAACTCTATTTTACTGTTGAACGATATCGAATAAACCAACAACCCGCATATTTTTTCGAATAACGACGAGAGGAGGAATTTGTTTGCTGTCGAACATGGCGACAAGGAAGAAGTTTTTTGTAGAAAATAAGAATGGCGCATGCAGATTGTGCAATGAACCAGATCTGGCGGATAATATGGTTCAATGCGATGACTGTGACAGGTGGTTCCATTTGCATTGTGCGAAGCTGACTCGCGAACCGGGACCAGATGAACCATGGCTCTGCATCAAGTGTTCCTCGAGAAATGTTCCTGAACCATCATCGAAAACATCCGATACAGCCGAAAAATCGCTGATTCAGGAGCTAATAAATGTACTGAAGGGAATGACTACTAAGACTGAAGAAACAAAAATGACGGACGAGACCACGAACTCTGCGATACGGCGTGATACGCTAGTTCCATTACCCTATTTTGATGGCAAACCTAAGGAATGGCCTTTATTCAAGAAAACATTAGACGAGACAACTAAGGATGCAAAATTTTCGAATTTCGAGAATTTGCGAAGAATTCAACAATACGTGAAAGGAGAAGCAGAGCGAAGCATACGACCGCTGTTAATGGACCCAAAAAACGTTCCGGCTATCATCGAACGTTTGGATGAGACTTACGGTAGACCAGATCTTGTATACAAGGATTTGCTAAAGGACATTTTGAAAGTCCGAGTTAACAGGCATTCGCAGATTCCGGAACTTTCAGAATCCGTGGAAAATCTGGTAATTAATATGACTAATTTAAACCATGGCGAATATTTGAACGATCCGCGATTGGTTAACGAGATCGTTGAAAAACTGCCGATGGTATTCCAGTACCAATGGTCGGAATATAACCAAGAGAACGGCGACCAAATAGTCAATTTGAAAGATCTAAATGAATGGCTGAAACCTATTGCAAGAACCATCAGAAGAGTTGGAATACAAGATTCACGAAACCATCAGCCGGGAGAACAACGTCATGCTGTACCTGCCCGAAACAACCGTCCAGAACCGAGAAATCAGATGATCGAACAACGCAATCCTGTTCAAAGGCAATGGAATCAACCTCATAATAATGAAAACAACGTGTCAATAAATCCGATATTAAATCACCATCAATTGTGGCCTTGTACACAAAAACTGTATTATCAAGTTGTTCCAGTTATTTTAAGAAATGGATCGGAGAAAATAACGACCTTTGCCTTTTTGGACCCTGGATCATCTTTAACTCTGATGGAAGAAAATATGGCAGAGCAATTGAAATTGAAAGGTGTAAGAGACCCGTTAACAATGAAGTGGACAAATGACATCGAAAATACGGAGTCCAACAGCCAAAGAGTTCGCGTGACAATTTCGGGAAAAAATAATAAAGAATACGAACTGAACGATGTAAGGACGATACGAAATTTGGATTTACCAGTTCAAAGCCTAGATGTGGAACAAATGAAGGCAGAATATCCGTACTTGAGTAATATCGAGATGGATAGCTATCGAAATATTCGCCCTTCTATATTAATAGGTTTGAACCATAGTCATCTAATAGTACCGATAAATCGAAAAATGCGTAAAGCAGATGAGCCAATCGCTATTTACACGAAGCTGGGTTGGATAATTTTCGGTTTGGGCAAAGCAACCTATGACTGCGAATCTAGTCATCTGATGGTTCATAAAGGAGACGAGTGCATGGACGAGATGATGCGAAATTATTTTTCAACGGAAGATTTCGGAGTGAAGGCAACAAAGATGGTGAAATCTAGTGCAGAAGAAAGAGCGAATTCCATCATAGAAAAAACTTTGAAGAGGACGGGAGAGCGGTTTGAAATTGGTCTATTGTGGAAAAGTGACGATCCGAAATTTCCGAACAGCTATAACAACGCTTTAACGCGGTTGAAATGTATGGAGAAGCAATTAATTCGAAATCCTGCGTTGATGGAGTGGGCGAATAAAACGTTTGAGGAGTATGAAGCCAAAGGATATATCAGAAAATTAACGCCGGTTGAAGTTTCGAAGCATACGCCCAGGACATTTTATTTGCCACACTTCATCGTGGTTAATAAAAACAAGCCGGTTCCGAAGCCGCGTTTGGTTTTTGATGCAGCTGCAAAAATCAACAATGTTTCTTTAAACTCTCAGCTATTGGTCGGTCCAGATGAAATGGCTTCATTGTTCGGAGTCTTGATTCGCTTCCGTGAAGGACACATTTGTGTGGTAGGCGATATAAAAGAAATGTTTCATCAAGTGAAAATAAGGCCGGAGGATCAAGACTCACAAAGGATTTTGTGGAGAAAAGGAGATGCGAACAACCAGATTGAAACTTTTGTGATGCAAGTGATGACGTTTGGAGCAACATGTTCACCAGCTTGCGCTCAAGTGGTAAAAAATACAAACGCTAGAGAACACGAGAAAACGCATCCGTTAGCAGTAGAACCAATAATTCGTCAACATTACGTTGATGATTATTTGGACAGCTTCTTTTCGTTGGAAGATGCTGTCAATACTGTTCAACAAGTGATCGAAGTGCATCAGAACGGAGGTTTCCACATAAGGAATTTTATTACAAACAATAAGGATCTAATGAACAGTATTTCAGAAGAGCGTCGACAACAACGTCCTGAACCTTTATCAATGGATGAGAAGCAATCGAACGTGGAGAAAATCCTCGGTGTACAATGGGATACGGTTGCGGACAGTTTCGGCTATAAGGTGAACTTGAAAGGAATATCATCAGACATCGGAAATAATAAGAAGCCTACGAAACGAGAATTGTTAAGTGCGGTCATGAGAACATATGATCCACTTGGGCTGATCAGTTATCTAACAATACATGGACGGATCCTGATGCAAGCTGTACATGTTTCTTCAAACGATTGGGATACTGAAATTTCCGATTCGCTGTACGAGCAATGGAGAGAATGGATAACCATGGTCGAAGGTGCAAAGGATCTACAAATTCCTAGGCCATTACTAATCAATAATCAAGGACCGCTGGAGATACATACATTTGTCGATGCATCAGATCAGGCATTTGCAGCATGTGTATATCTTCGATCCTGCTTCAAAGAACATTACGTGGTACGACTGATCTCTGGAAAAGCTCGTGTGGCACCAATACGAACACTATCGATACCTCGGATGGAGCTGCAAGCGGCCGTGTTGGGTATTCGTCTAACTGAAGCAATAGCAAAGGAATTACGTCTGCAGATTCAGAAAACAACCTACTGGAGTGATTCACAAACGGTTTTGTCGTGGATAAATAATCAACACCGAAAATATCATTCGTTTGTGGCCCATCGAATCAGTGAAATTTTGGAGGTATCAAGTGCCAACCAATGGCGATGGGTTCCATCAAAAGAAAATCCCGCTGATATTGCTACTAAGATAATCAAAGATACGCGACTTTGGTTCAATGGACCCGATTTTCTCGTAGAGAAGGAGCAGTTTTGGCCGAAAAAAGAAAAGATCGTTGAGACGGATGAAGAAAAGAAATTTGTAGCCATGCATCAAATCGTCGATTTGATTCCGGAAAACAACTATTCATCATGGAGTAAATTGTTGAAACATACAACCATTTTGAAGAAATTCGTCGATTGTTTGAAAGATCGGGAGAAATTTTCGAAAAAAATTGATCCTGAGGATGTCGATGTCGCAAGAAGGGCTTTGATACGCAAAGCTCAAATCGAAGGATTTCCGGATGAATATCACGCTCTTTGTAAAGGAAAAGTAGTAGAGAAACAGAGTCCAATACATAAGCTAATGCCGTTTTTGGACGAACATAAAATACTACGATCCAGAAGTCGCTTAGAAAACATTGCCGCTATTTCCATGACAACAAGATTACCGATATTATTGCCACAGAAACCTCGCATAGTAAAGCTGTTAGTACGAAACTTTCATGAGCAATACCTTCATCAAGCAGACAACGTAGTAATAGGAGCTTTGCGGTAGATCTATTGGATAATCAATCTTCGAGTAGTACTAAAAAATGTGAAAGCATGCTGCCAAACGTGTATATTGAAAAATGCTACACCGAAAGAACCGTTGATGGCACCTCTACCGCATTTTCGAGCACATCCATATGTACCACCATTCACTCATACTGGAGTGGACTATTTTGGACCGATAGAAGTTGCAGTGAAGCGATCCGTGGAAAAGCGATGGGGAGCGTTATTTACATGCATGTCAACACGAGCGATTCATCTAGAACTTGCTGAAAAACTCGACACAGATAGTTTTCTGGTATGTTTGAAAAATTTCCAACATCGCAGAGGAAAAGTCCAGCACCTCTACAGCGATAACGGAACAAATTTTGTTGGAGCTGAGAAGGAACTTCAACAATTAGTAAATGAAATTGATCATCGTATGGGGCAAGAAGCAGCGTTGAAATTCGACATCAAGTGGACTTTCAATCCACCTGCAGCTCCACACTTTGGCGGATCTTGGGAGCGTTTGATACAAACCGTAAAAAAGGCGTTGCGGCATCTCTTCTATCAATGGAACGAAAGAAAACCTACTCCGGAAACACTACGGGCAACGCTGATACAAATAGAGTCAATGGTAAATTCAAGACCATTGACAGATATACCAGTTAGCTGCGAAGACGACGAAATTTTAACACCTTATCATTTTTTGATCGGAAGAAGCTTCGAGTGTGCACCTCCAGAAATATCTGAGACCAATCCTGTAGATAGGAAACAATGGAAACTTGTTCAGCATCACGCCAAGATCTATTGGGATAGATGGAAAAAAGAATATCTACCAACGCTTATCAAACGAAACAAATGGACGACCCGAATAGAACCGTTGAAGGAAGGGGATATAGTTGTATTAGTGGATGAAAATGGATTGCCAGGAAAATGGATGAAAGGGCGAGTAGTGCAAGTAAATCTAGCAAAAGATAATCAAGTACGATCAGTAGAGGTTAAAATAGGAAATATTATTATAAAACGACCGGCGGTAAAGGTAGCAGTAGTAGATGTCGAGCAAAAAGAACATCTTTTGAAGCATTCTAGCCATCATCTTAAACGGAATCTTATTGATGCTACGAGCGAAAATACTTCGAATGCTAAAATACTTCGTCCCTCATAACTCTTGACTGGCTGTGCTTATTTATTGTAAATAGGATTATTTACGGGTCGGAGAATGTTGCGCAGCGACCACATCAAAGGTGGCTGTTTGAATTTATAATTAAATAATTTATATTTTGTTCTTAGTAGGCTATGATAGCTTGTAATTTAGAGTATAAAAGGAGGAAATAGTTATAATAAATTAGTCTTACACCAGCATTTCAAGAGTGCGTTTCTCTATTTGGTGTTAAGATTCTCCCGGGTGAAACCAGGGCGAATACGATTGCCTTCTCGACGGCGCTTTACGAAATCAGTAGCGGCGCTTCCACGGCATAGACCTCCCAATTTAATTTGGAAAAGAGGTAACTAGCCTGGTAGGCCAATACTGAAATTAGTTTGGTGAAATAGAGTTGGACCGTTGACGCTCCCGAAACCCTTTTGCCCGGGACGTTCTGTTCCGTGGCAACAGACGGTTATCAAGCACTCCAGAACGACCGAAACCTTCGCGGTTGGCTTGGCCGTCGGGCCCGGAACAATTACTAAATCATGAGGGAACCAACCAATAAATCGTATATTGTTTTTTTCTTTCAACTTTCACTTAAATATTCATCACTAATTTAATTCTTAAAACGCATTCCTGTCGAGCACATTATTTCATGATTGACGGTACTCATCGACACGCCTCTTCTGGATCGGTAATTAGCAGTGAGATAATGTACCCACTACAAGAGGGTAGACATTTTATTTTGCAAACATTCCATCCCGCTAACCAATGAGTCGTTTGCTGATAACTCGCTGATAAGTATGCTACTCTTTTTTCTCCTTTTCTTACTCTTTCTGCACGGAATCGCCACAAAGTCTGGCGCTGGCAAAAAAGAGTTCCCTTCTTATCACTGCAAGGCTTGACCAGCGCAACCAGTAGCAACGGCGAGAATGAGAAGGCACTCGATTGGTGAACCAAAATTTGTCAAACACAATCAGCCACTCGCCACTGTCCATTCATTCTTTGCCCGACCGTCGATGAACGAACAATCCATCCCGGGGTCGACTCGTGCCTGATCCCCCGTTATCGTTGACCAGCGTTGACGGTTGACTTGCGCGGCAACACAAGCGAAGAACCGTTCGGCGAAGTGCGCGGAAGGAGTGAGTGCCCATATAGGTCGCTTATGTTGTCGCCGATGGATCCGACGGTAAACAGTACCGGCGGGTCGAGTGCCTGTGCCGACTACCGGAAGAAGCGCATCAAGAACGTGCAAAAGCTGGAGCTGGTGCGGTTAATGAAGGCGAACTTTCTGTTTATCCGCGGCAAGCATGCCGTTGCGCGCAGTGAGAAGAGTCGGGCCGACGTTTGGAAGGTGATTACCGGCCGGCTGAACAGTTTGGGGCCACCGGTCCAGTCGGCCGAAGCGTGGCAACGAGTGAGTGTGATCGATTTAAAACAAAAAGTTTGTATGCGAAACTAACACAAAATGCGTTCAAATTAACAGCGCTGGAATGATATGCGATCGGCTACGAAGAGCAAGATGGCCAAAATTCAGAACTACGTGCGCGAGCACGGTGAGGACTGCCCGTACAAGCTGAACCTGGTGGAGCGGCTCATCTGGGACACGTTCAGTGTGAAGCCGGAGGAGTACATGAAGGATCTGAACATGAAGCTGTGGCGCGAGAAGCAGCAAAAGTGTGCCGGACCGTCGGTGGGTGACAGTGTGTCCTCCTGCTCGTCCCAGCTGTCGGCCGAGCAGAGCTTCGACATGGGATGGAATCAGGTGGGGACGACCGTGCACGACACTGGTGCCACCGGGTGGAGCTCCGCGTCGTTCGCTTCCATGGGCAGGGAGGGCGGTGTGATGGAGGACACGAATCGAACGGCCCCTTTCTATCCTACTTCCAGCACTGGCCAGCCGGATCAAAGCTTCGGACCACCGGCACAGCCGATGGAAATGGACTATGCGGGATATTCGGGAGCATCCACAAGCAGCAACGTAACACACCTCAGAAGCTTGGAATCAACGACTCAGTGGCCATCTACGGGCTCTGCATCCGAGGAGCAGTCAAAGGTAATCATTTACAAGTCAAACATCCCGCTTCAGCAAGTGATCGTTTGGTTTCTCTCCTCTTCAGCTAATCCAGAGTGGATCGACTGATCTCGTGCCCGGCAGCAAGGTGTTGCGAGAGCTGAACAAACTGTTCGATCTGGTACTGAAACAAAATGAAGAAATTCTGGCCTTGCTAAGGCAACCCGCAGGCAATGAGCAGGAGAACCGTGTGTGATGGAAAACAGTACATGAAGAGTTCCTTAACAATAGTAAACTATGATTGTAAAGAGTGTCTAAAGTTAAAATATATAACAAACAGTAAAACGTATACATCAGCAGTTTGATCAGTTTTAAATTGCATGGCCCTTATTAGTATAACAGTTTGTGAGCCTCTACCACCAATGGAACATGACATCGAACATGAAAAATGTATGGAATTTGACAGGTTCAAGATGGCGTTTCTCTTATTTGTTCGAAATGTCGGACGATACATCTCCATATAACACTTTTTCCTTTGTTCGAGTCTGATATCTTGTTCGATTGGTGCCAGCACGCCGCCTAACTGTTATACTGCAAGCGAATTGGGTTATGTACATCTACAGGTAAGTAAGTACACTCATGTGGTGGTCAACTGTCAACGCACTAGATCAAATACTACAAAACGACCAGAAAAGTAGGCCGAAAATAGGCTTCCGTTTAGTTGAGGGGGGGGGGACAAAAGTGTCCGCCACTAATCGGTTGTAATTTAATAATTGTCACATCGCTACCGCCATTCACTGCGCCGCTGCTGATAATTGCTAACTAGTTGTACCGCCGTCGGCACATTCGTTTTGTTCGTGTTCGGTACTTGATAGTGAGGCCGGTTTTGTGGCTGAACGATGAAGGACTGGAGGAGCTGTGGTCGTGTAGTTTTTAATTAAAATCTCGACGGACGCTGACAAACCAGCGATAAGTGATTTGGAGTGATAGAGTGTTTGTTTTCGTTGTAAAACAATTTCAGGTCACAAATAGAGTGTCGGCTAGAGCTGTGGCGTCTTTGAAGTGTCGGCTGCCGCTTTAGTTAATCACGTTTGTTTGTAACCTTTTTTTAACTATTGATTAAATAGTCAACACAACGGATGAAGCAATCGATGCTGCTGCAGAAGAAATTGGGCGCATGTTGAGGTAGAGTAAGGTTCTATAGGCTGCACACGCTTGCAATAGGTTCGATAGGCTGTGGCACCATTAGCAGTTTATGGTTCACTTTTTTCTGAACAGTATTATTTTCTTTAACTGCAGGTACATTCAGATGAGTTTCTTTGACTCGTACGAAATGGTCCTCGCGTTAAGTTTGGCTGTAAACACTTCCTACAATCACAAAAAAAAAACAGAACGTCACCCGTTTCGCGTCGTATCAAAAACCGGGCAAATGTAATCGAAACATCCGGCCAATTCTCTCTCATATGTCTCACCGTGCGGAACGAGGATTAGCTAACCGCGAAAGGATTTGACAGGGATTCGAACCGTGTCAATCGTGTCCGGTGGCGGGGCCATTCCAGCTGGCAGACTGGTTCGAATGAGGATGGAAGTTATTTTCGTCCGCTTTTTCGTGGCTATAAATGGGCACTGGATAGATGGCTGGTGCAGTGAAATAAATTATGAAACTATCAATCAAGCCATGATCCGAAAACATCGCTAATTTTACAAAGGATGGTAAACAAACTCATTGACATCCTAGTTCACATTGAATTATGAAACATGGTATTTAGTTGCCATAGGCACCGATGTGTTGGCCATGTTGCTCACATGGATCGCGACGACACACCTGGTAAAGTTCTGTGAAGTCGTCCACAAAGATACAAGGAGCGTAGTAGGCCCAATTTGGGATGGAGATAGCTAGAATACATCTGCCATTTAGACCGAAAAACTCTCGAGTTTAATGTGGTTTGTTATACAGTAATGATTTTAAAGGCTATAAATAGTTTCACTCAACGAAAAATTGGCGCCATACGAACTAAACGAAAGTTATAGGGCGTTACATCGCATACAGCTAGCAAACGATCCGATTAGCAAGTTAATTAAGCGTACGTTTCGTTCTGCAAGCGCTTGTGCAATAATCTGCAATGCTGTTGATGCAGTTTGCTGCAAGATGACTCTGCATGAAACTCACGATCCGTTGTGGTTTGATAGATACGCCTGCTTACGCGACAGGGAATCGATCGGTTCACTGGCTTCGATAGTATAGCCGTTATCATAGGGGCGCGATGGCTAAAAAAAACTGCGCTTGCAGAAGGGAAAACATCACCCAATGAGACATCCTGGCTAGATGGATTGTAACGATCCATCACTGATTGCCATCCGGATCAGGCGAACGCGAATGAGGACAACCAAGTCACAAGAGTGCTTGCTACTGGCTGTGCTGCTGCTCGGCCATTATCGGAGTCTTGTGTTATCACTTAAGTCATGCGTATCGGAAGAGCGGATGACACCGGTGACGTAGGACGAACCGAATGTTCTTCGGGGACTTAATCTTCGAGCTGACACACTGAAATTGATTTAATTTCGTCGGTTAGTCGTACCCGGGCAGCGATTGGACGAGGTTCACGGTTGTGTTCTACCAATGAGCTGGCATAGTGGCAAAGATTCTGGTACTGCGATGAACTACGCCTCGTACGGCGTTGGATCGTCGTCAGTGAGTGCGTTGAAGCCAGTGCAAAGTTCTCGAATGGATTCGACACAAGACACACAAGAACAGTATCAACTGCTCCATGAGGATGAGTGGCCTACGAGTAGTTTCTCAAACGCTACTAGCTACAGCAAACCCTCCATGGACATTCAGCTGCTGAACGACGATCACGAGAAGGCGATCCTGCGTGATCTGTGCAAATCGGGTGGATCGGAAAGTACTCCGTTGACCACGTTTAGCTACATCAGTGAGTACATCTGCTCGAACAACATCGACATTTGGCCGGGAGAGATAGCGAGCTCGTCCGAGGCGAGTGCTAAGCAGGAGTTGGACCACGGAGAACAGGTTCGTCCCAACAGGGCTAATGGTCGAATTGAATCTATTTAATGTTATTCTAATTCTTTTAGCGTTTACCCATTTCCGGATGCATTCATCAGCAAGTATACCTGCGATGCAAACGTGTGCTGGAGTCGATCATTGTGAGGAACGAACAGATTTTGGCCATGCTGCGTCAAAAATCTTGTCAGAAGGATAGTATCAAGTAGACGACGTAATCAGGCATTTTTTTAGGTTAAGTTTAACCAAGTAGCCTCTAGAGATGAACGGATCACGTTTTTATAAGGATCCCCCTGTGTGGTACTGTGTCTGCAGTGGCAGTAACATGGTTTATAATGCTGTTCGTGGTGACATATAGCTTCAAACATCATAAAGTTCAAAACAGACTATAAATAAGCTGAAGGAATTTGAGGCTGACTGCTGGTGAATATCTTGAAGTTTATTCTGGAGTCACGGAAAGTAATAAATGTTCGGCGTTGGACTGGAAATGGACTAAAGTGTCAGTACTTTATTTGAATATTGGTATAATAACAATGTTGGTGTTACTCTTTAAAAGTGATGCACCAAGTAAGATATCTGTTCCTGTTGATCTTGTACTTGGCGTAACAATTTGTAAAGATCTTCCAACGATGATCTACACTCTGCAGAAGAGTCGATTATCTGGAAAAGCATAAAATGTGACTTATTAGAAACCAGGTTTTCTCAAATAGCTTATTTCCAACCAAGCTTCGAAAAAGAAGCAAAGCTTTGAAGACTATACCTCTGTTGTCTGTGGGCTATTGGATTTTTTCCCATCTTCGATAAAAGCCAACTTGTTTAACATTTCATTATTCAGCTGAGAGTGGGCGGAGGAATTCTGGAGACTTGTAGCAGAGTTCAGTTTGTCATACTCGTTTTTAAACGGATTGGAGCAAATGTTCAATAACCGGCAACTTCCGTCAAATGTAGCAGACTTGCTGGCAGAATCGTTTGCGAGTACTTGAATCTGCTTGGCCGGATTAGCACACAACGTGCTCCAGATTTGCCGCTCTAGCGAGGTCAGTCTGTAAGGACACAATTCTTCGCCATTTTCCCCAACAAAGCACTGTATCTTGTGCATCTTTTGCTTGGTAGTGGATCGCATATCGTTCCATCGCTGCAAATTAACGGCACAGAAACATCACATACACTTGATTTAAGGGCAAAATAAGATACTCACTTTCTGCCACACTTCTGTCGAATGCATCGGTGGTCCCAAGCTGTTCAAGCGGGTGGTGATCATTCTCCACACTTCTGTACGGCTCAGTTCACCCCTAACCACAGCATGTTTGCGCTCGATAAAGAGAAAGTTGCCTTTCATCAATCGTACCAGCTCCTGTTTCTGTACACTGTTAACACGCTGCCTAGACCTCTCGTTATCAGACGTAGGTGCCAACTGTTTCATTACTAAGTTCACCGGAGATGACATTGTTAAACCACTAATCTGATAAGCCTGAGCACACGAGAGACAATACAATTCCCAATTTCCACCTACGTCGACTAAGCGAAGGGTTGTTGTGCAACCGTATGGATGGCAGCGCGAAGAAACGATCCTCCTCTTCTGCCGTTGGCAAAGATTCTGAACGGAATGGTAAATCAAGGCAAGAAAGCAATGGATTTTTGTTCATTGTGAAAGTAGGTTTAAAAAATTTAACACACCAATCTTCTACACACGATCGCTGGATATGTTCATCTTACTTCGACGTGCTGCCATCAGCTGCACTTCAAGTCTCAATACGCATGGTTTGCGCCTGTCCGAGAAAAAAAGACAAACAAATCTCGTACTACACTGCATACAAAGTAAATGCAATACCATTATCTCACTTTCATTTTTAGCTAGCTGCTTTTGCGAGCTAGCATTCTTTTGCTCTGATTTCCAAAAAGTATTCAATAAATCATTCCGCTCGATTGTAGATAATAGCAGTAAAAGGCGGCTTTACTGCTTTGAACCACACTAAAACAAAACAAAACTAAAAGCTTACAGATCAAGCGGTCCAGAGTGAACCCCAAGCGCATTGTGGTTTATTTTTAATTGAATATAGGTTCTCCGAACCGCTCATTCCATGAGCCGTGACAGGTTCAGTGTTGCATGGTTTTTTTTTCACAACCCGTTTCACATTAGGTGTTTCGGACAAATCTGTGCAAAAATTTAAAACCCACCATGATTCAGCATGAAATCGGCTAAATGAAGCGATAGTGTGTGTGTTTTTGCTGCATGTAAGCACGTATGCCACGCGTGGCCATATCGGGGCAAAAAATGGCGAATGATACTCGTAGTATCAAGGAGTGGAGCAACTCAAATCAAATCCATGCGAAATGTGCACTGCAAATGACAGCTAAACAGATTAGCTAGGAAAGTTCAGTTCATAATGGTCCCTAAAATCTGTATAGAGCAGCGGTTGGCAAAGTCCGATCCGCGGGGCAAATGTGGCCCGTCGCAAAATTAAATCCGGCCCGCAAACATTTCAAACCATCGTACTCTTTCAACTTCATTTAAAGTGATATGGAATGACGGACTAATCATTAGACACTGCCTCACTTACTGCACCTGTCGATAAGCGCAGCAAAACTCTTAGCTCAGCAGAGTTATCTGGACGTGGAGTGAACGCGCCCACGGTCTGTCCCAGCCTTTTTCGATTTTTGTATGACTTCGACTGTTTTGGACTGGTAGTGGGCGTTAATGTGTTAACCTCCCTTACACATTTCCTCCACACTTATACCTACCACTTTTGGAAATAGCTCGATATTTAACGATTCTTAGTATTGCAATTCTCGAAATGATGACGATTTCTTATCGGGTACAAAAAGGAAATTGTTCGTTATGCGAGATTATACTCGTTAAGAGGGGTACTCGTAGAGCATTTAGATTTGGTCGTTATGCGAGAAATTCGTTATAAAGGGTACTTGTTATGAGGGGTTTCACTGTATATATAAGCTAAATGGGTATGGTTGACTTCTGGCGAATATGTTGGAGTTTATTCTGGAGTCAAGGAAGCTAATAAATGTTCGTTGTCAACTAAAGTGGCAGTATTATTGGGTAAGTCAGTACTTTATTTAGTCTTATAATCGTTAATGTTGATGCTACTCTTTGCTTTAAAAGTGATGTATCAAGAAAGATATTTGTTCCTGCTGATCTTGTACTTGGCGTAACATTTTGTGCAGGTCTTCCAACGATGATCTACAATCTGCAGAAGAGTCTGGTATCTGGAAAGGCGCAAAACATATTTTATTAGAAAACAAACGGAATTCCTCAAATAGTTTATTTCTAAACAAGCTTCCAAAAAGGAGCAAAGCTTTGAAGACTGTACCTCTGTTATCCGTGGGCTTTTGGATTTTTTCCGACCTTCGATAGAAATTAACTTGTTTGATATTTCATTATTCAGCTGAGAATGGGTTGAAGAATTCTTAAGGCTTGTAACAGAGTTCAGTTTGTCATACTCGTTTTTAGACGGATTGGAGCAAATGTTCGATGACCCACAACATCCGTCAAATGTAACAGACTTGCTGGCAGAATCGTTTGCGAGTACTTGAATCTGCTTGGCCGGATTAGCACACAACGTGCTCCAGATTTGCCGCTCTAGCGAGGTCAGTCTGTAAGGACACTCTTCACCATTCTTCCCTACAAAGTTCTGTATTAAGTGCATCTTTTGCTTGGTAGTGGATCGCATATCGTTCCATCGCTGTAAACGAACGAAACAGAAACGTCACATACACTTGATTTAAGGGCAAAATAACGCGAAAACTCAAGAATACTCACTTTCTGCCACACTTCAATCGAATGCATAGGTGGTCCCAAGCTATTCACGCTGGCGGTGATCATTCTCCACACTTCTGTACGGCTCAGTTCACCCCTAACCACAGCATGTTTGCGCTCGATAAAGAGAAAGTTGGCTTTCATCAAACGGACTAGTTCCTGTTTTTGCACACTTTTGACACGGTTTATAGACTTCTTATTATCAGACGTAGGTTCCAACTGTTTCATTACTAATTTTACTGGAGATGACATTATTGAATCACTAGTCTGGTACGCATGAGACAACACGAGAGATAATACAAGAAGCACGCGTTATAGTTCCCGATTCCCAATCACCACGAATAAGCGAAAGGATGTTGTTGATTGATGACAGGTCGAACAAACGAGCCTCTGCCTTTGGTGATGGTTCTGAACGGAATGGCAATGCAATCCAATTTGTTCAATATGAAAGCAGGTTTAAACAAATTAATACACCATCTACGTTGCTCGTCAACTGCAGTTGCGGCTTTAACACTTTAAGCGCCGCGTCATATGAAATCGCACGACGGCTTTGTTCACCGCTCAGCTCTGTATCTGACGCTCACCAATTCTCTTGATAACGAATGAGGTAGGAAAGAGAGAACGAGAACGACATGTGCTACGCCGTTATCGAAATGAATCAAAAGAGTGATAATAGTCGCACGAACAATTGTCGCTCTCATCGCTCTCTTGTCATGCGCTACGTGCTCACTCGCAAACTGTGACGTCAGGCCGGCGGTCAAAGTGTTAAGACGCATTACTTAGTTTATGTGCGGAAAACATATCGAATAAGCAGAAGAAAAAAAAAATCGGTAAGAAGAGAAATCGGTAGACCGAAAAGGAAGCGTTACAATGTGTTACAGGGTTTTCCAGGAGTGCTCATAGCTGTGGGACACTTTATTGACTCTTACTTACGTGTAATTAACTTAATGTTGGTCTCTATAGCACCCTTGTTGGACAAACCTATTAGGAATTTCCCAGCAGTCTGTCCAAAAAGGGTGAGGGTCCAATTTCCATCATATGAAGTGCACTTCCCGTAAGAAAGAGTCAAGGAAGTGTACCACAACTATGAGAACTCCTGGAAAACCCTGTTCGTTACGGTGATTTTTCGGTGTCTGGCAGTGGGCTCAGAAAGCAGACAGACAGACAAACACATCCCGCCAAACTTCACTGCAATCTTGCATACCAGCCAAATTCAATTCCATTATCTCACTTTAGTTTTTGCCTAATTGGCAACTTCACATTCTGTTGCTCTGCTTCCCAGACAGTGTCTCATGACTTCATAAACCATGCCGCTTTATTGTTTATAATAGCTGTAAATAGCGCATGAATTGTCCTAATGACGGCTTTGAAACACCATTAGAACACAATTAAAAGCTAACAGATCAAGAGATAAACAAATCAAGCGTTTTGTTTGTTTATGTTTCATTTTTATTTTTTATTGATCCCCAGACGGCCCCCAGACGGTTCCCAGACGCTCATTCCATGAACCATGAAAGGTTCAGTTTGCAATGAAATTTGTCAACAACATTGAAAACACGCTATGATGTAGTCGCCAAATCGGCTGAATAAAGCGTTATTGCGTATTTTTTTTTCTTTTGAACATGAGCATGAATGTTGTGCGTGGTATTGGGGCAAAAAATAGCGAATGATACTCGTAGTATCAAAGAGTGGAGCAATTCAAATCAAATCCATGTCAAACGTATCAAATCCATAGCACAAATAGAAATTAAACTCTCCACTTACCTCTACCATTCATGTAAATTAAGCTATTTGCTTCCTAAAATGCTTAGTGTAATTCTAGCGACACTAACGAATACTTCGAGCCTTTACCAACTTCGAATACTGTGGCTGTGGTAACCAACGCGCGCGTTTTCTTTTCTCAACTTCTTTTCATTCCCTCTAAAGCTTCAGGCACGTGTCCTATTCATAAGATAGTTGGATCACTTTTATTGCTTCCGTCACGTCTTCTTTAAAATAAAACAAAAGGAATATAAAAAGGAAATACACTCTCCTGATTTCCTGAGCTGCCCACCACAACTTCACTGATTCACTCGTTTAACACTTGTTAGCGACATTTGCACTACATACATGACTATTGTTATTACTTCCAGAATGTGTGTGTGTGTGTGGCGCACACTACTCTTTATCGCTTGCTGGCCGTTGGGGCGACTGTTTGTGTGGTGGAAACGGGCAACAGATCGCCCTCATCGTCCCCGCTGCTTGCACTTTCATCGTCCCCGTACATCTCGTACTCCTCCTCCTCGTCCTCCTCCTCCTGCTCATTGGTGTGCACCCGGTCGTACCGAATGCTGGTCAGTCCACTGCCCGTGCCACCGTCGCCCCCGTCACCGACGAATGCCAGGTGCCCCGGCCCGGACATCTCGCCAATGCCGGGCGAACCGTGGAAGCAGTGCACCCACAGCACGTAAATTGCCACGAACGCGACCAAAAGCACCCCGGCGAGAAACACCACCGGCGGAAGGTAGCCGTAGATGGGGGCCAACCCGGAGGACGATGCGGTGCCTGGTGGCGGGTGCTCGGTATTGTTCGGGTCGGGTGCTTTCACTCGACCTGCGCTGCCATTGTTCGGGCCGGCCACCGGCAACGGTTGGCCCGGGCGCTTGTCGTTGATTGACACACAAATGCGACTTTCGCCACCGGATGCAATTGGCTGGAAGCGGAAGGCGGCCTGACATTCGAGACAGTCGGTCGCTTGCGGTCCGGTACACTTCAGGCAGGTCGTATGGCACTGGAGACACTGGGGCGAGCCCACTGGGTTGGTGGTGTGTGCCACTGACCGTTGGGATGCTTCAGCAGAAGAAGCACCGTTCATCAACGCCGCCGCGACCACATGTTGCTCTTGGCGACGACGACGACGCCGCAACGATGACGGTGACAGTGGCCGTTGACCGTTGATCGCTATTTCATCGATGTCCGCTCGGTGGGATGCTGCTGTGCCGTTCGCTTCCGATGCAAGCGGTGCCGACGGGTACGTCCCCGGGGGACATTGAATATAGCAGCGGCCTTTGTAGTGGTACGCGGTTGATTTGCATTCTGTAGGGGAGGAGAGAGATGGGAAACGAGAGAGAGAGAGAGAGAGAAGCGCGTTAGCAACTGGGCAACAGGGTTGTGTCGTGTTTTGAAGGTAATGATGAACCCCCAGAGTATTAACTAAAGGGTAGCTGTACATGCAGAAACTATACTCGTTCTTAAGAGTGTGAGAGGAATATATTTTACAAAACTATATGCATGAAAGTAATGCAAACCACCGTTAGAAAACTAAGCCTTAATAGTTTGAAACAAGCTAAAACGCCAAATTACAAAAGCATGCAGCAAAGTTTAGTATGTCTCACGGTATGTCTCACAACATAGCAAAGGTAAAATTGATAAAAAATGGATAACTAAATGTTAACTATAAATAAAACACATGCTTAGGAATGTAAGGAAATGTAAATAGAGCTAAGTAAAGTGTTAAATGATTAAATAATGTATCCCACAAACTCACTTAAACGATAACGATAAAATACATCTTAACTTAAATGTTAATGAAACTCAGAAGACAAGTAAGGTTCAATCAATAAATAAAGTAAAGTAACAAAAAGAGGGAGAAACAAAGAAAATTAAACAAATCTTAACAAACTCAAACAAACCAGAGTACAGAGTAAAACTCACACTTAATCAATTTGGTTTAACATAGTGAGTGAATGTATTTGTTTGTGCGTTTATGTTCAGTTTTTGTTGGTGTGTGTATCGTTTTTATCTTCGTGTTCTTTTCCACCTTTTAAAGTTTCTTAACCATTATTTATAACATTTTTTGTTGCTTTTGCTGTTTAGTCCGATGTTTGTGTGTGTGTGATGTGTGTTAAAGCTATGTAACGTAGTTGCATTCCGGTTATACATACACAAAACAGGTACAACACAACGAAAGGTACAGATGGTAAATGGATGTTGGGAGGAAACAAAATCTTAATCGTACCAGATAAGATAATAGTATAATAACAAAACAAGCTTCTACACACTACATTCCCATACATAGTAGCATAGAATAACGACATAAGAGAGTAGATAGTAAACGGATGTGAGGAACGTAACCTTTTGTTTGCAGATTGAATTCGTCCGCAGCGTTTTTGACGTGCCCCAGAGTGTGTGTGTGTGTGGCGGCATCGCATCTCCTTCTGTTCTGGCGCTTATCGTCCTACTCGAGATAACGCCATTTCCTAATCTCGGGCCTGTGAAAAAGCGAAAAAAATTCCCCCGCACGACAGAACCGCGCGCCTGCGTGTGGCCTGTTGTTCTCCGTGTGGTTGCGCTCCTTCCTGCTAGCAGTGTGTTCTCTCGTCATTCATTCATTGTGTTCGCTTGTGTTCGCTTTCGCGTTAATTTTGTATCATTTGCGAATTATTCGTTCGCAATAATTTATTTTCCTTTTTCTTTTAATAGTTGTTGTTTCGTTCTGTTTTGTATTGTTTTTTTTTTTTTGTTTTGTTTGTTTCGCTATCCATCGAACCATCTACACACATTTTTGTTTCTTCTTCGTTACGTTTGCCGTATCTTTTGCGTTCAAACTCTCTTCTGCGCACCGAGAAACGCAGCACCGTCTGTGCTGCGCTTGTTGTTCTAATTTTATAGTTTTATGTGTTTTGCTTTGTGTTTGTGTTTGCGTGTTTTTAAATCATTACTTTTGCACCATGGACATCATGGATGGGGAAGCCACCCTCGTACTGTACTGCTCCTTTTGTCCGTTTTGAGCCACTCTTCTCCCAAAAAACAACAGGCTCCTTCATGCTTTATGCGCGACTTCCGCACATCATCGGCGTATGAAGTAGCGCATTACAAAGAAAACCATTACATTCCTCCACTTTTACGAACCAGTGTAGGATCTTAAGTCTTAAAAGTAGAAATGTTTTGCGCCTTTAGACGTTTGCTTCGCGTTTTACACCTATCTAGATTTGAATTTAGAGTTAATTGTGTGTGTGTGTGTGTGTTTTTTTTAATTCTTTTACTTTTGCAGTCATCTAACCCACCCATTCTGCCCGCAACTTGTGGCCATTTTATGCGATTTCAACGTACTACATTGTCTGTGCCTGTGAGTGCGTTTATTTGAACGATTCCGTTAATAGGCATCCGCGAATAACGATTCCTTTTTTCGGAATCTTCTTTTATCGTTTGGAATTTTTATCGGTTTGCGCTTTAATTTTCATCATTGCCTAATTTCGTTTTAAAAAGTTCACAATTTGTTAGTCTCTTCCTAGCCTTCGTTTGGTTGGTTCCTAATTAAATTCTAACGTTTTGCGTCGCATCATGTGTTTGCATTTTTCGCTATGTACGAAGCTGCGGGATTTTCCTTTTTTTTTTGTTTAACTACCTTTTTACTGTGTGTACTTTTAAACTGCTGCCAGCGCCAGAGAGCAGCGCGTGTGTGTGTGTTTTGTTCGTAATGTTTCTAAACCTTCTCGAAATGATCACATGTTTATCTCTCTGCCATGGCTGCTGCGTCTGATGAGGGAGCTTGGGCTCGATCGAGCACACACACACGCTCAACCCCTTATCGTTACTGCTGGATGATACAAAAAGTGGTTTATGCGGCGCGAATTGGTTTCAATTTCAACTGTCGTATGATACGGAGAGGATGGAGCCGCCTAGCCTGTCGTTACACTTTGCTGTAGATGTGTTCCCTTTCCCTTTTTTCGACGGACTTTTGTGGTTTAATTTACACCAACAGCTGTATCATCTTTAAATTTACCAATTTACTTCAATATAAACCTAAAAAGATTTATATTATTTTATCCGTCGCATCAGTTTCTTCCTTCCTTTACCTACACAGTACGCACGCGTGTTCGAGAATATCATTAATTTCTGGTTTGGCGATGAGTTTTAGTAGTGATGAACAACACGTCTGCCGTAGATGACCAAGGTGAAATCATTGTTTGTCTCATGATGGTTGGAAATGTACAGCAATGGTAAGGTTGGGTGAAAAATTGGCTACTTTCACGACTATTTGGCTACACTACACGCTTTCACCTTTCACCATTCGGGCGGGCACATTCTGCTGTTTCGTTCCTAGCAATCCTTTGGCAGTATATTTAATTATCTCTTTGTTGTTGAAGCGCCGCACAATCCATCCGGGCACCGATGGATTTGGATGTTTACCAGCTTCGTTTGTTTGGTGAGCATTTTTGAGCTCCCTTCATAGCGCATGTTTCTAAGTACGAGCTCTCGGACAAAAACGTAAAGTACTTCATTGCCACCATAGTGAAGCGCGAAACGCGACTAAAAGTTAAGCACGAAATGCGATGAAATGTAAAAATGAACACAGATAAGTTCAGAAGAAGCACGATATGTATGAGGTTTTGTGTATGGAAATGCTTGCCTTTTTTTTGGATTTTGAAGGATGAAATGTGTTTGATTACACTTTGTTGCTGCAAAGCCGAACGATATGTGAGTAAAAAGTAATAATTACGAAACCAGATGAACCCCTCTTCTAGCGGAGCACAAGCGATATGATGATATTAGGAAAGCGTACGATAACTTTGAAAGTGCGGTGGTTGTCTTTTTAACACAAATCTATCAAACTTCCCTCCAAGACAGAGGCGGCGCCGCGCGATCGATGATCGATGCTAAAGCGATTTACGCGAATGATTATGTTGTGCATGTTGAACGTTCGTATTTGGCACGAAGAAGAGGGTTCCGCATTTCCTCCGACTGTTCGGGATTCATTATCGTTTACACTTTAACAAAAGCATGCCTATTACGGTAAATGACCAGCTGCTCTCCTCCCGTCTATCCACAGCGCTTAAGCGTCCCATCATTGCGGGCTTGATGGCAGCTTCAAGGCGAAAGATTTCAAATTTCAGTTTCAAATATTAATCTCCTTAGATTTATGGGTGTCACGGGCGCACGATAAACGGTTATTTGATCGCTAATCATAAATCGCTCCCTACCCAGCAGTCTTCCATTTGTTCTTCGGTGTCGTATTTTGATGAGTGTAGATTTTGAAAGAAAAGCATTCAAATTGTCGGCAATTTTTCCTCAATTTCTAAGCGTACATTTTGATTGAAAGCTGCAGAATCAAACACAATCGTAGATCGTTTGATAATGGCATAAAGCAGAATAATCATTCCCGAAGAAGTAACACACCGACAATGGCAACTGCTTTCTAGTTGAGTGCTTTTGATGCCACGACTTTACTGTGACCCTTGCACGCTTAACCTCCTGGAAGCTGCTGCTTATTCCATTTTATCTCAAACTTTCCATTTCGCCGAGTATTATTGCTCCGAGGTTGCTCATTGGCATATTTGTCCTCCGCAGCACTTTCCCACTTGGTCGGCTTTTGTGTCGGGGAGAGAAAAAAAATCCCCCCAAACGGGCGACTAATAACGAGACTCGTCCTTGTCGCCGTAGTCATCGCTGGTCAGAGGACAAACACAACCAACCAAAAAAAAACGGCGGCCCCGTTTGACTCTTTCACGGGTCTTTTAAAGGGTAAGGGGGTGCCCAGCCAGCCCGGAAGGGGTGGTCTGTCTTTTAGAACCATCGCTTGACATTTGCATAATGGAGGAGAGAGTGGGTCTGATTGTTTGAGATTAAAAGCTTGAAACAGGAATAAATTAAGCCCGACTCTTTCGACTTGCTTCAAACGCGAAGGAGAAAAAGGACAGAGCGAGCCAGCAGCAGATAGTGCGGATTTAATGGACAGCAGCTCTGCACAGCGCACAGTGTCTAGCCAAATTGCCGCATAGAATGCGAAAAGCACGAGGCGCTACACCACGCGAGCCGCTACACTGTTCTGCTTTTTTGCCATTCCGGATGCCATTTTATTGCCATAAGCTACCAACGAAATTGCAACGTTTCATGTTTTCCGCCGTTCGATTGTTTCTCCGCTTCGGAGTGCGATGCTAAAGGGGCGATGGCTTTGCCCATGTTGTTTTAATTTTCATTCCCACTGACGCGCTGCTGCTCTCTGCTTTCCAATGCGACTCCCATACTGCTCTCCATCTCACCCTTCCGGAGCACGATGATCGATCTGCGCTGGTGGCGTTATTTATGTTTATACGCCAAAACGGTTCCAAATCAAACCAGACACATTGTTCGCGCCCTGCCGGCGACACATGGCGACGGAGGATTTCGCCCTGATTCGCAACTATAAATTGGTCTCTGTCATTAATTTGTCAGAGGAATTGGCTTTTATTGGCACTCACCCCCTGATAGGGGGGAGGGTGTCTGTGGGCGTCGGACGGTGCAGACTTACTACACTTACTGCACGCGGAGATGCAAGTGTGGCACCACACAACTAATACGATTGGTTTAGTAAGAAGAACATATTCCCACCTTTAAAGGGAATGTATATACCACGAAGAACTAAACTTTCTGCCATCGATCACCGTTCAATTGGAGACCTTCGCAAGATGGATTGGCCTATATTATTCATCCATAAAGAAAAAGGGTAGAATAAAGGGATAAGGAAAGAGGGTTTTATCGGATCCCAGAAAATACACTCAATCATGAAGAAAGAAGACCCCAAACTTTCGTTGGTTACCACCACCGAAATGATCCAGCTGCACGGTGGCCAACAGAGAGATAACTCGTTTGAATAATATCTTATTAAAACCATGCTAATCGCTCCCTTGTCAACAATAACAACAGTTCCGGAAAGCAACCGCGGAAGTGCTTTTAAGAAGCGATACCCCCAAAAGAAAAGGGAACTCTCTATAGCCTCACCCTATCAATTTCAAAACGGTGGTCTCCCGGCACGCATACAATAACAAATTATGATGGACAATCGATTTCCTTCCCGCAGTGGGTCGGGGTTGGTGGGTGGTTTTAACATCATCACCCACATTAAGGATGCTCTCGCCGAGCCGGTCGTTGGGGAGGTAGTAATTTAGCACTCGATGAAGGTCACCGTGCGGAAGTAGTTAAGGCGTGAGATGACACCAGGGCGATGATGTCCTTGGCGGGTACTACACAAAACCAAGCCATCACACCATCGAGGGTGGAAAATCCTTGCGAATCGATAATGAGGCACGTCCGACACCAACCAATCACCCACCCAACCGGACGGACCCGTGGATGGCCTTGTGGCTCGAGGGTTGATGGGATTCGAAAGCGCTGACACTGGCCAACGATCCACGCGCTTGCATAACAATATTGACGCCCGAAGGCACGCGAAGCAGCAGTACGCAGTACTCTTGTTGTTTTTTGTGCTGATGATGATGTACCACGGCCGGACCTGTTTTGGGACTGTTTATTATTGCGTCTAATTTTGTTACGCTATCGCCAATACGCAAATACAATTAGCTGCCCCTTCAAACCTTGATTACAATTTACGTTCCTCGCAAAGCGCAACGCCAATTGTGTATGGAATTGGAAAACGAATGCATTATGCGCTTAATTGGACAATTTTCAGTGTTTTGATTGGGTCGCCAGCGTCGTTATTATGAAAACAGCCGAAACTCAGGTCTTTTAACAGATGATTTACGCAAAAGAACCGAAACCACCAACACAAACGAGTCACTACAGCAAACGTGAGACAATAACGTTCGCAGTATGTGTAATAAGTATTCAAACAAACGCTATTATCAAACTCTTTCACATGTGCTTGTAATGGAACCATTGAAGGTGAAATGAAAAACCGATAACCGTACAGTAGACATCAAACCGACGCTACAATCTCTACACAGTGCACAGAGGAGCAGCACACAGACAAGTGCTCCGGCACTTGGCTACATTCTGGCAAAAATCAATTTCACATCCTACCCTTTTGCGAAGGCAACGGAGGACGACATCGTGAGGCGTTTGCTAGATGCTGGCGCTGGTGTCAGGGAATCCGCCAGTCAATATACTCAACACAGTAACGATTCATAGCACCCGAGATAGCAGTCGACTTTGCAGTCGTGAACGATCCGGTGGATCTGGATATTTTCGTTATTCGCTTCTCGTTCTCCATCATCAACCGACATTCCTTCGCTTCCCTCCCCCTCTCTTGGCTATTCTCTGTTACCCTCTTGTCTGTCTGTCGTTTGGACGGAAATCTGCTAAGAGATCAATTTACTCGTGGCAGCTGCACAACCTCCCCGACAACCGAGCAGCGGGAAAAGTAAACGATCAATATATGCAATCGATCGAACCGGCAAAAATGAACCACCGGAGCCGATGCGAGCAAGCGATCCGAAGCTTGCTCGCGCCTTCATTACAGAGCACAATTGCAATCAGAAAACAATCGCCTTACTCGGGGGTAGGGGAAGGAGGAAAAGGCTGTCCCTACACCATCGCTCCCGAATTAATAATACATTCGCTTTGGTGGCAGTTTTCAATTCTTTCTTTTTTTTTTGGGGGAGGATTGGTCGTTTCACTGAAAAGCATTGCATTGCATGTTTGGTAGCGTTGTGTGTGTCTAAAAAGCTAGTGACAGTGAAACAGTTCAAACAAATGAGAGCCGAAAGATTGTTAGTTCCATTTCAGTCGGTGTTTGCTCTATCGGAAGAGGACTCGCGTACCCGGAAAGTCTCTTATTGGACGTGGAACAATCTTTGTCCCCCAGCAGCTTGATTACAAATGGCCTTTTAAGGCTCCCGTTTTTCCTGTTCTATCGCTGTTGCAGTTCTTCGCTGTTTTTGGAAAAAAAGCATCTCTCTACACAGCCCTACACCCCTTTACGGTGGTGGTGGTGACCGTTTGCTGTACGGATCATCCGCTAACCCGAGACACATTCACAATGAGAAATGAATTTTAATGAGGCAAATGCTATCCCACTGACACCATTTTCTTCATTTGCTTTTCAGCAGATTTGCCAGTACCGTGTGTGTGTGTCTATGTATAGCGAAAGGGAAGAAAAATCCGAAAAGTCGCTTCACCATAGATCCCATCCGTAAGCGAACCGACAAACGAGCCTTATCGTTCTGGGGGCGGTGCGCGTACCTCAAACGAGTCAAAAGGGAACTTACTCTCTTGAATACGTTTTGATTTGGCACGTTTAGTGGTGGCGCAGAGAGTTTATTAAAACAAGAGCAGTTGTTGTTCTTGCCCTCCCCACCACATGTCAAACTATTCATCGAGTATGGCGCGCTCGTTTCGCACACCGATACCGATCGAACGGCGAAAGACACTTTGCCGGGTGGTGGCATGTATTAGGAATAATCGTGGTTTCTGTGTATCGCCATTTTTCCGATACCCAAGTCGACACATTCGGGCTGCCCGGGTGGGTGTGGCCGGGAACACGCCCCTTTCCGGAGACGAAACCACGGCGGCATTGTGTGCTTGGCGGCCGGTGGAAAGCAAAAAGCTCGATAGTAATCCGCACCGAACGCCGCCGACTAGAAGGAGGTATGCAAATTGAGTTCAGCAAACTGGATCAGTGCCGGGCTGCTAACCGACCCCGTGCACCGGGGGTTGCGGCTTAGCTGGCAGTGCGCTACTGACGACCGGATCCAAGCGGGATCGTGCTCTGGTTGACCCTGTTTGCATATTGAGTAGGGTGGTGTTGAGAAGAGAGAGAGAGAGAGAGACAGAGAAGGAAAGACAGTGAGCATAATAATGTTGTCGTTCGGGTGTGCCAATTTTGCATCCGTTGCGCTGCCGGCAAAGACGCTGCTATCCGCACTGCATAAGAGCAAGGCCCAGGGCGGGAGCTTTTCGGAAATTGGGCTTAAACGGAACAGAGTAGTAGTGGCGCAAAAGGGGCAGAAAAGAGCTGTTAGGAGTATGCGGTTAGTATACGGAGGTGGTCGGAATTTCACTCAACCATTTACCAATAAAGCTGCTGCTTCCCGCCCCACTAATTCGAACGAGTCCGAAAGATAGCTCAATGTTCGGAACCTCCAGAAGAATGCTTATCTTGCTCGATCACCTGAGCGTATCGTTGTGCGAAAAGGGGATACATTGCATCTCAGATCAGATGGACGATGTTAAAAGTCAATTCGTAAGAATTGAAATTATCGACTCCACTCCAGAAAAATGAATAAATTAACAAAAAACCATTTAAGGGCTGTGCTACATGATATGAACCTCAAATAAACATGAGTTTTACTCGTTGTGTTTACTTCACCAATATACCTTAACAAACATGCATACGATAATGAACCCGACAATGGAGACGCACGGTACTTGACGATGATGCGATGGTGTATGTGTGTATGTGTATGTGTGTGATGTATAAAAGAACTAAAGAGCTCCAAAGGATGCACACACAAAAAAAACATGTTCGATGGAGCACGGTAGCATACAACATATCGAACGCATAATTTCAAAACGTTTGCTTTACGAAACTAACCTGACCCATGGATGTAAAATATATTCATTTCGAAAAAAAATGTTCTAATTTAAAACTAACGTATATACCCCGCTACAACTACCATTTTGATATTTTTACCTTTAGACACATTGGTTTTTGTTTTGCAATAACCGTGTGGTTTGGGATAGCGAACTTTCATAAGAATAGTATTTTACAAATTATATATTTACTAACAATGTTAAAGAGTATGGAACGGGTGATTCTCTCGCTACTGGATTAAAAAAGAGCATAATGTGCTTGTGTGTTTGTGGGTGTATGTGTGTGTGTATTGGCAAGGGTATAATATATTGCCCTCCACATACACACACTCACACCAACTCTCACGAGCGGCTAAGCAACAAAGCAAAACTTTGGCTTCAATCAGACGGAAAACTCGAACAACAGAGTGTATTTTCCAAACGGGGGAACCTGCTGTTGCTGCCGCTGCTTCTGCTGTTAGCAATGCGAGCAGCACAAATTTTGACTCGTGTTTGGTAGTAGGGATAATTAACGCATCTGCGACTCTTCCTTTGCAACCGCCCTCGAGAGCTCGTTTGGATTAGCTAATTCACAATTGCTGTCTCACTTGTTGGCATGTTTCTCGCTGCTAGTCTCGCTACTAATTGCCGAATTATGGACGCAACACGCGCCACACATTGCTTCTCGGCATGCCACACGGAGCTGCCCACGTTTGCGGATCATTCCTTTTGTACCGCGATTGGCCGATTACGGATTACATTTGTTGCATTTGTTTTACTCTACGTTTGGGGCGTTCTTTTGTTTTCCGCTTCACAATCACTCACATGCGCTGCTCATGCCTCCTCTATGCCCGCTGATTTGCTGTAAAATTGCCATTTCTGTTTGCTGTTGTGGTCGATTGCTGCGCGCGACAAACGCGATAACGATTACCTACTACCGATTGAGCTTACTTGTCTGTCGGAGTAAAACTGTGATATGAACATTACAAGCAAGGACAAACCTATGCAGCTGGCGGCATCAAACCGTGCGCAGGATACCGTCGTCACGTCGTTCGATGAGGTTCGCTGCACCTCGCTGTGTCCCTCGCCGATCTGCGACAGCAAGGAAAGCAAAAAAAAGAAAAAAAAAAACAAAACAACATGTCAGGTGAAACAATGTTTTTTAAAGTTTAATTGGATGGAATAAAATGGGCCCCCGGGGCGCCCACCATCTGATTCCCCTGCTTACCTGCTGCATATCTCGCCACTGATCGCTCGTTACGCCACTGTCAAATTCCAGCGCATTGTGTTCCATTTCACCGCCAAAGTTACTGTCGTAACCTGGCTTACCGAACCGGACCGGATCGTTCGGCTGGGCGGGCGTTTCCGTGCCGTAGAATATAAGATCCCATTGCGTAATTTGTGCTGCGTGAGTGTGCGGATGAACGAAAAGTAGAACGTTAATTAATTGTTTACACATAATTTCAGAGAGAGAGAAAAACATAAGGGCAAAAATTCAATTAAACGACACTTTCCATTAAAAAAACAATAAGAAGGAAGCAAACAATTGAGAACAAACACTAAAGTATTATAATTTTAACCAAACAAAATGTAATATCTACCTGTCTGATTCTAACCATGGGCTCAATAAACGATAGAAAGCTCGTTTAATAATAGATTTGGTGATTGTAAAACTTTTCGTAATTCACCAATTAAAACTTAAGCTGATAATCTACCCTCTAAATGAACTCCCCAAGTATTCTTTTATTACCAAACATGTGGATACGATGAAAAAAAAACAAAAAAAAACAGCCCCACAGTGCACGTAAAAGCGTCACGAACTGACACGAAAAGTTTTCAAAATTTACGACTGCACAGAACCAGGTGCCAACCAAGTAGCTGGGTGGGTGCATGCCGTCTGCTATCGGGAAATAAAAATGCCGATAGAAAACGTCCTGGCCCTGTCTCCTGCCCGCATCTCAGTGGTTGGAAAGTATCTTCTAAGCACACCATAATTAGTTAATTTAGTTAATGTCTTGTGAAAATATGCGAAATCTTTGCCCGGGCAAGAAATCACACCAACGACAAGGACTTATGTCGTTCGGGCGGGAGCGTACGTACACAGGAATGTGCCAACATTCGGGAGAAAGAAACCGAACGAGAAGAAGGTGACATGATCTTTCGGTGGAGGAGAGACATACACCCGCCGACATGGGCTTACTGAAAGTGCTGTCTGCTGTGTGTGTGACATGTACTGTACAAGGAAAGGGGACGGCGCGCGTGTGGGCAAAACTTTATCGTACTACACTTTCGAGCAACGGCGAGCAATGAAAGTGCGACGTTCCACATGGCAGTGGCACGAGTTATCACCTTCCAGCAGCAGCACGTGGTGGTGGACCGTGTCTTTGTCTTTCGGGTGGAATTTCGAGAGTCAAGCATCGTCGTACTGGCGATAGGCGAGGTAAGGTTGTTTGGTTTACGATTTTCATGGTGCAAAGGCATTGCGCCATATTTCGCTTTCCACAAGGTTAAACTTACACCTTGCACACACACATCCTGCTGGTCAAATGAAAACAAAATCTTTAAACCGATTTAAGAGGCCAAGCCGGAAAACTTCGGCGCTCCAGCAATTTAGAGAACATGCCCCCGTTAGGTCCACGTTTCACCGGTGCGCGGTGGTGTTTTAGCGTCAACAGAGAAGTTACTTCAACTTGGCGAGTGCTAGTAGCAAGGAAAAACTTATCCTTCCCACACACCAGAAACAGAGAGAGGGAGAGAGAGAGAGCTCGATGAGTTGAGCCTTAAGCCAGAGCCCGCTGGTGCTTCCCAAAGACTCTAAGGACTGGGTGAAAAGTTTCGCATCCAAACCAAAAGCCGTACCACCATGTGTTTCACCAGTTGTTACGATTTGGGAGAGGAAACAACTTTTCCCTCCCTGCTCCCGGGAGAGATGCAGTCAACGCGCGCAAACATACAGCCAAACACACCGCAAAGGATTGAAGCACAAGTCTTAAAGTAAAGGCAGGGCGGCGAAAGATTCGTTACGCCAAGAGGTTCGGTCGGGCCAGCCAGAGTGATGCTGTAACGAACGATCGCGGAAGCCTGCCGAGGAGGGTTTTCTCCAGCGAACAGTTTCCGCCGTGGCCTTTGTATTATCCCCGGCAGCGTGCAAAACCGTGCTCTTATGCAACGATCCTATTTACCTGTTGGCAACATCACACCGCACCTGTCCCCTCTGTCACCAACGGAAGGCCCCGAAAACGCCAGTGGCAGTGGTTAGTGTCGAGGAGACTGCCCCGGGCCCGATCGCGCCCGATGACGTGGCTGAATAAATTTCCCAGCGGTTTTAGCAAGAACAGTAGATGAGAAACCGTCAAAAAGTTTATCGTTTTCCCTTGGGTGGCTTAACGTTATCACCAGCGAGCGAGCGAGGACATTCGTTTGCACGCGCGCGCTCTGGCGCTAACGGAGAACAATACTACCCCTCCCACACGCCTACCTGCTTTTTGCAAGATTGGGCCGCGGGTATCGTGCTTGTGAGTGGGTAGATTTATTTCCCACCGGTTGGCGCCAAGCTGTCGATAAATCAATGCTTCGTATCAGGCGCTCACCAAATATAAAAAAAGGAACCACCAGAGTAGATTATGTGTTAAAATGGAGTTTTTACACTTTTACGCCCTATTTCGAAAATGTCACCATGGAGCGCAAATACTCTCGAGAGTTACACAAATTGGAATTCATTATGCATAAGAGCGGTGGCAGCGGCAGTACACAAATGAAAGGGAACGGAAGCAAGTACTCGTTAGCGCTAATAAACTCGTTCAGAGGAAGGCTGAAATCAAGATCTCTTGGAGCACACACACGTGCACACACCTCTCAGTAAAGCAAATCTGAAAACTAAAACCATTGCAGAAAGAAACGACAAACACTAAGGTGTTCCTAAACTAAAACACTTTCAAATAAAAATCAACTCTACTAAAAGGGGGGAAAAATACACAAAACGTCGCACAAATGATCATAAGTAGAGAGAAAATCGAAGGACAACTGAAAATGGGCAAGCATAAGGAAAACACATGATTCGAAAAGGAGAACAGCGACTGATAAGTACCCTTTCCGTGCTTTTGATCGTTGGAGGACGAAATGAAGGAGCTCTGCGTTCGGCTGTAGTACGGTGACGACACGTAAGACGGTGGAATCGGCTGCAGGCTGGACGATATTTTGCGCGGTATCGCATCGATAATGTCGGAATCGGGGAAAAAGATCTTTGCCCGCGATGGTTTGCCGAGTGAAGTAGTGCCGCCCCCTCCGGTAGTAGCGATACCACCACCCGCCGATCCGAGCATAATGCCAGGTGGTGCCGGTAATCTGGTGCCGGAAGTCATCGCTCCCGTGCCCTTGCCCGACTGCTGGAAGTTACTGTTACCGGTGCCTGATGCGCTGGGTGAGCTGAGCTTCACTACCGGTGGTGGCAGCGGTGGTGGAAGCTGCTGTCCGCCCGCCCCAGCCAGATCGCCGTGCTCGTCGCGGATGGAAGAGTAGGGCTGAAGCTCGGGATAAAATTGCTGTATTTTGTCGTACTGCTGAAAGACCTTCGGTATGCGCGCGTTGATGGAGGATGCGGCCGGATAGCGGTCGTTGTATGTTGGGCTTGCGGTTACGGTGGTACCGCCGAGTGAAACCGTCGACGCACCACCGTGGCCGGGTGGAAAGGCCGGTGGCATACTGCCGCCACTACCACCACCACCCAGCGTCACACTCTGCAGCGCGATCGAGGAAGATGACAACGTTGTTGATGTGCCACTGCCACCGGCAGCCGTTGTTGCGGTGGTGGTTGTGGTTTTACGTCCCGACCCGCCGGACGTGGATGAGGAAGAGGAAGACGAGGAGGAGGACGAGAAGGAAGAGGAGGAGGATGCTGCAGCGGCAGCGCCAGATGATGAGCCGGATGATGAGACTGACTTTGAGGGGAACCCATTCTGTTTGACCTGCTTCGGGGCCTTGATAGCGATCTGCTTATCCTGTATGTTGGAGGTGGCCGCATGGTATTTGTCTCCCTTGCCATAATTAATAGTTTGCAATGGTGGCGGTGGTTTCTGTTTGGAGGAAGAATTTTTTCTACCCCCAGCGCTCGAGCTTCCGCCGCCATAATTGTTGAGGTACATGTTTACCGTGGTCTGTTGGTTGACTGCCGCCGACGACGACGACGACGAAGGCCGTGCGGTTGTGGTTTTCGAGGAGTTCTTGTTGGACTTGTTTTTGTTGCTCTTGCCTTTGTTGCCACGATTACTGTTGCCACTGTTGTTGTTGCTGCTGCTGCTGCTGCTAGTGCCGGAACTGTAGGCCGGTGTCATTCCGTATTGAACTGAAACCGACGAACCCGTTTGATGGTATTGCGTCTGATATTGTAGCTGTTGCTGCTGTTTACGGTTTGGTTTCGAAGCAACCGACGAGGAGGACGCAGAAGACGCACCAGCAATGCCAGCCGACGACGACGATGAAGAAGAGGAAGCGGATGAAGAGGACGATGAGGAGTAGTAATTCTTTGATCCTCCACTGACCGTGTAGCCGTTGAAGCCGGCAGCGGGCAGGATCGGTGGCAGTGCGGGCGTTGGGGTTGAATACGGTCTCGAGACATTCGGTGGATCGTTCGGATCCGGCGGAATGCTCGTACCGTACAGTACCAGCGACCAGCCCCGTATGACCGAGTATCCTAGGGGTAACGATGCGTTCGTTGAAACAGGAAACATCCGGCGCAGCGTGTGGAGAAATTGAATCGATATAGGTAAAGAACAAGACCGTTGGAACCGGTGCGTTAAATACGGGATGACACGTTGTTTGCAGCTCGAATCGATGTTAGTTTTAATTAAAATCGATCCTAGGCTCATTAACATCCTGCATCAATGGCGTATTTGACGCTTGAGTATTTGCGACGGTGAGCGGAAATGCTTTCATATCCGAGTGTTCATTCAAAGCGACTGACGGAGCAATTGGATGCACCCGCCAGTGGAACGTCATTTAGAGAAACCAATTTATAAGACATTTCGTATATGATTAATGGCTCATTTGGATAGCTCAGTCATTTGTGCTGGCGGAAAGTGTGTATCGATCCGCTTGAGATGATTGTGACATCAGTTAAAGCAAGTGGTAGTCAATCTGCAGCAGATAATAGCTTTTCTCTCAATGCCAACCTTCGTTAGAACCAATTAATTCTAACGTCCCAGGCGCATTGCGATGAGATAATAATGAGCTTCTCAAATCGGGTTGAGCATCAATCAACATTTAATGTATGAGAAATGTAACCACATTCCACACGAGATGATATATCTCATGTAGGAAAGATACGTCAGACAAATGTTCAACTACATCCAATACAGATGGACGGTCTAGATTAAATTTACGATTGGACCACACGATTGAAATCGCACAGCCAGCTTCATTCAGTTTCGGCTCGACAGCGTGTTCGTGTGCGTTAAATCTAGCCAAACTTACCTAACAAACGACCTTCATTATGAATCTCCAGCTGCCAGGTACCGTGGGGTGCCTCGCCCCAAGTGTGCACCGACATGAACGGCCACTGATTGAACCCGGACCGCGACAAATCGTGGGATCTAACGAGTCCAATATGCAGATAAATGGCATAGGCACCGTCGTGGAAGGACAGGAAAAAAGAAAGAGAGAGAGAGAGAAAAAACATGAAAGTCAAACCATTTGGACTCGGTCACGAAACACGAAAAAGCACAGCACGGGAGAAGGTGCTTCCTTACCTTGGCGTCAGCAGGGTGACCCGCGTACCGGATGGCGAGGTTAGGAAGATTTTGATGTCGCCACGCCGCTGCGAGGTAAGGGTGATTTTGGCCTGTACGTGCTCGAGATAGTTCACGCCCATACAGTGCTCCACGATCAGCTGCAGGGTGACTTTGGTTCGGGGAGGTATTTGTCTGCAGCGAAATAGTAGATGGAAACAAAAAAAAAGATGTGACGGTAACGTTGAGTGAATGTGTAAGCAAAACCTCGGTGCACACGAAGCGAAACGTTGCTTCAAAAGAAGGCCGGAAAGGCGTACGGTTAGAATTTCGGGCCCATGTGTAGGGGCCCACGCTATAGGCCATGCGAGGCGAACTTACTTGTCCAGATGGCGCGCGTTGATTTCGCAGACCTGCTGCTCCGGGACGGTTTTCCAGGTGCGTGCCAAACGGACCATAGCCGCTGCATCCATTAAGCCGTATCCGAACGAATGGGACACCCGTCGACCGACACCGTTTACCGACCAGTTCGGATCGATTAGGTTGCCCGGTTTTGCCGTTCTGACAACTAGAAAAAAGGGACATTAAAGCCCGAAAAAAAAAAGACGGGACAAGCAACGAATGAGAGACTGTTTTCTGGGACAGTGGCACGATAACGAACCTTTCGCCAGTGCTAAATTTCATTTTGCAAGGAATTCGCTCATGCGACCAAAGCGCATGTGAGCGATTGTTTGACTTACCGATATGCTGTAGATCACGCCAGGTTAGATTACGGTTGGCTTCCAGCACCAGTGCCGCAATGCCGGCCGCCAGTGGAGCCGATGCCGACGTGCCCGTATGGGACGACGTGCACGTATGGTGGAGATCCGTTGTGATCACCTGCTTTTCGTTGGTGTTCCCGCTGCTGTACGTTGTCGCTAGTGTTGAGCTGCACATTTCCGAGAACCTAGCGGGCGAGAATAACGCGATAAGCATGGCGCAGAAGGCGATTGCAGTGTATTTACACAGAGCGAAAGCGGCATTAAGGCCACACAACAGCTCAGCGCTCCCTCCCCAACAGCACTACTTACCAAGGCACCTGACCCTCCTGGGAGGTGGACGATATCGAAAGCGTCCAGATGGAGTTGGTGTAGCCATCACAGTTGCAGTTATCATGCTCGCGACCACCGTTGCCCGAGGCCCAGATGAAAATTGAGCCCTTGCCGCCGCGCCCGTTACGCACTCCCTCGATGAAGGCGCGCGTCGCCAGCTCGCCCGGCCCGTCCACCGTTTTGCCGTCGTCGTCCGGACCCCAGGACGCACTGTAGATGTCTATGTGCTGGGAGTTGTGACCCAGTGAGCGCGCCTCCACTATGTCGGTCACGTCACCGTCCAGCATTCGCACACCTCCGACCTTCGCCCCGTACGCGATACCGACCGCACATTTGGAATTGTTCGCCGTGGCTGCCACCTCACCGGCACACCGCGTCCCGTGCCGGTTCGAGTCGGTTAGATCGTAGTGGGGCATCGGATCGTTGTCGGAGCTATTTACATCGTACGACGCGTATGGATCCTGTGCATGGGGGAAGGAGCAGACAAAAAGGATTATTTGAACCGTTCAAACATTCAAACTTATATACGATGCATTCAGCATTCAGAAATAGTTATTTGAGCATACACGTTTTTTTACTTCTCTTAGTTAAACTTCATTGAGTCGCAGAGACAACACGGTTCATCATAAAGCGTTTACGTGCGGACCGTGTTTACCAACCGACCAAGCAAACATCATATGCATGGCTGGTTGCTTGTAATCCCGAAAGTGTTGACTCTACCTGCTATGAATGTGTTTTTATTGATGTAAAACTACTATCCGCTCGCAAGGCACGCATCGCCTGGGGCCACTGTTTTCACCCCCGGCATACGTTAACATATTTGCATTGTTCTCTCAACTGTAAAGGATTTGATGTTGACATTCCGAAGGCAGGTGCAAAAAATAGGTTGTGGTCAACCGGACGGGCAGCAAACCGGGCTGGCAACCTGACTTAAGCTGCATCATCCGTCCGCGTGCATGAAACAGGATTAATTTTGATGGCAATGCTTGTTTCAGGGGATTTTATTCACCAGTGGGCAATCGTTATGCGTTCACACCATTCGAGGGGCACACTGTGCAGTGTAGAACACATTTATTAGTGCTTCATTTTTGTGGCAAACTGGAATGGAATGGAATTCCGGGGGCTCGAAATCGTTTCAACCAAGCAGTATTTAAAGCACAACTCATAGAAAGCATTTTAAATTTACGTTCATTTCGCATGTTTTCTATTAACTATCTTTAGCAGAATCAAGCGGAACATCGAAAATCACATAACGACAGATAAAAACAGTGGCCTCACTTTCTGAAGATATCATTCAAAACAAGGCCTCTCGGAAGTCAAGAACAGTATAAATATTCATGCGCACGAAAACACATCAAGCAGTGTGCATCGCTTCGCCGATGCGTCCGTGCTTGCACACTCCGATCTGCGCTCAAGTTCTGTTCAAACAGTAGCATTTGCGCTGAAAAAGGCACCAAAGTAACTGCCAGGGAGGCGACGCAGGATAGCTTCTCCCCTTGCACTGGGGAAAAAGGACGAGTGCAATTAAAAATTCTGCACACGACAGCTTACATCGTTTCGGCAAGGGTGAACGACGGTGGACGACTCCCACCACCACTAGCCAACATCGAAAGGGATGAAATGTAGAACCATTCTTTTGACCTGCCAAAGCATGCATGTACAAGCCCGCCACAACAGACGGTCCATGCCCGGGCCCCCAGTCCCGGCGCGTTCATCGGTGTAGGGTAAAAATTTGTTTGCACTCCCCAGAGGTGAAAACGGAACAAGTGAAACACACGTGAGCGTGAAAACTCATCACACCGATGGTAACTCGAAGGTGGTGTTTCGGTCCAGGCGCTTGTACCGGAGTCGGACCATGACATCAGTAAAAAAAGAGCAGTTCCAAAAGGCTAGTTGAACTAACTCTCCACAGGGCAACAAAACTTTTTCATCCACCAGGTGTGACAGGTGGGAATTTTTACACCCTGTTGGATCTCTTTTTGTACACCGGACATGATTACGGGTTGGTCCTGTATAATATTAAGCTTTTTGTTTCATGTGCCTGTTTTTGCCGTGTTTGAAATCTGTTGCATCGCCGCGCTTTCGAGTGCCTTTGCTTGCATTTTAATTCCAGCATCGCCTCGTAGTGCTCAACTAAAATGAAGGAAAATCATAAAATAAAACTAAAACGCCTCAGCCACTCACATAGTTGTGCTCCAGATCGGGATGATCCGATTCCAGTCCGTCGTCCAGAATCGTTACCACCACCCCTTTCCCCGTAACGCCTTCCTTCCACGCAGGAATCACATTCATGTCCAGCCCGTTGCCGCGATTCTGTAAGAGAGTCAATTTTGAACACATTAATATGGGATGACATCTTTAACCTTGCCAGCGGTACACCTTACCAAGTACCACATTTCGGGCCATTTCGGGTCGTTTAGCTGGATCGGCAGCTGGTACGATTTGGTCAGCGGTCGGAAGTCGCGCTTTTGACGCGATCTGGCCCGCTGCTGTTTCGCCCACCGAACACGCCGGTCCGATTCCAGCCGTTGCTGGTGAGGTTTGGAGGGACTGAGCGACCGCTTGTGCAGTCGGCTATGCTCGAAGTGGTAGTGTTCGTGAAAGATCTGTGGAAGAAGGTGCGAAAAAGAAGAACAGTTTGAGTGACATGCTGGTGCGACGTTTCCAAGGTTACGATTATTTGACAGTTTGGAGCTTATGTGATGTGTGTTCAATCTCGGACAAACGGAGCAAATAACCTAGAAAATCTAAAAAAAAAATGGTGATAAAACACGACAGAGTCTTACAATACACCTACCGGAAGTAAATCATCAGTAAGCAGAAGGACACGAAAGGATCATCTGTACCGTATTAACTTGAGGCAAGTAAAGTCTCGCTCTATATAGTAAAAGAGCTTTTCCGTTGGGGCGTAGGTCGTAAATTCGTTTCCCTCATACCCAATCAGACCGTCACCAAAAATGGACAGATTAAGAAGTAAAACACACCTTTTCTGTCTCTCTTTATGCACGTAACCAAACGGCCAGTGGCATAATGATGTTTAATAAGGCTAAAAAACAGGTTGCATGCGAGTCAAGCTATTTCCAACTTTATTTTTTCCCTCAGGACAAGCCGGGTTTTGCTTGCTTTTATTAATGAGTTTCGGTAGAGTTTTTAAATTAATTTTCATAATGGGAAAAGTATTCTCCACCATTTTGCCGAACGGATTAAAAATACGCAACCGTAGCATCAATTATGAAATCGTTGGCAGAGTGTGCATTAAACGTTGGCGCATGAAATGCGTTTCCTTTACGCCACAACTACACTTTGAAGTATGCAAAAAGCAACGTGAGAAAATGTGTTTTTACCTGTTAAGCAAACTAATTCCGCTTAAATAGAGGTGCTTCATTGCAAGTTATGCGTCACTTTGAATAGCAAAAACACTTACTTCCATCGAAATATGGTCATGCGAAAACCAGAACATAAAATCTGGAATGTCGACACCTATTCGTAGATTGGTTTCCGCCGAGGCAAAGCTAGGGGAAAACTTTGAAATTTCTACCGAAACAATTTCGAGCATTTTCATGCATGCTCTCGGAAACCAACCCATTCCACCACCGAATAAATAGTGCTTCGCTCTCCAACGGTGCTGCTAATGAATTTAATTTAAAAGCAATGTTTCGGGCCCTTGCATCCTCATCCTGGCTGACTTGCGGACGCTGCCTTGCCCTCGTACGGGTTACGGTTGCTCCGGGAAAGGTTGCTCTCGGGCAAGACGATGTAATGCGAGCACATGTGTGTTGTTCCTATTGTGGTGTACATATCCCTCAGCAGTGTAGCACCAGTCATTTCTACGGAAATAAAAATCGATTCGAACATTGTGCCAGTCAGAAATGGGGTTTATTGGGTTTTCCAGCCCACTTCACAATCATTTCCACCCGATTGTTGGCTAGAGACAAAACAAAAAGGTGGCAGGTACACAGGAAACGGTAACGGTGCGTGCGTTTACTCCCCCATATGCTAACAACCACCCTGCACAATTGGGGTTTGCTGAGGGGTAGAGAATCATTGTACCAATATTTGTGGGCGAACTGTTTCCGAAAGAATCAGGAAATGGTAAACTTGACACGGCCCCGGGTTGGACTGATGATAAAAGCAAATGAACAAACCGAAAACTGTTTTATGGGGTGGTGCTGTACTGTGTGAGCTCTTAAAATGCGGAAATGCTACGGTTCAACTGATGGCAAGCAATTTTTGTGTATTCCATTTAATCCCCTCAATAGATGTGTCTCCATCATTCTCCACATTCCATGCTTGGAATTACTAGCTCACCATGAAAATATGTTCCGTATTCAATCGTAAAAGTGGGCAGTGGGTGCAGTAGCAGTGGGCAATTCATTTGAAGCCGAACAATGAATTAATGCTGAAATTTGCTCGAATGAAATGGTTTGCTCCCCCCAACAAAAAACACCTCTCCACAATTTACGTTAGGTTGGGGAGGGAATAGTTTTGCAATCCTTTCAAATTAATGTTTTGTTATTGCACGGAACCTTTTATGATTTATGATTTATAGCTCTAGCGAATGCCTAGTTTTGCAGAGCGCCATAAGCACCCTTCAAAAGGACCTTTTGTACATCGATATGTGTGCTCTGTTCTTGAAAGGGTCAGGATTGCCCAGGGTCTAGGGTCAATAAACTGATCATAGTCATTGCTCAGTCGTTGGCAAGCGAGGAACAAGGTCATAATGAAATAAGAAGCCCAAATTACACTAACAGCTGTAGAACTGTCTAAATGTGACGACCCACTCTATGTTGAAAGGTGATAAGCAAGTGAGTGAGAAAAATTTAAACCTGTACTGTTAAACACAACATCACCTTGTGACGGAAGGCGTACTACCCACGTAATGGATTGTGCCGACGATGGATTTGAAGACAGGGCGTATAAGTGGCGAAATCATTACGCCCAGGCAAACTTTACACCCTGGAAAAGTGCCTTCCTCGTGAGCTCGCCTTGCAAAAAGGCACCAAACCAGCAACAAAACACTACACGCCAGCATAAGTCCCTGGGTGGACCCTGGAGATGAGAAATTTAATTACTGCTACTTTGAAAGTACACACGCACGTTGCCTAAACTGTGTTCAAATAGCAGAGCACATATGGGCGGGGCGGGTGTTGAAATCAGCAGACACTCACACTGACGGCTGCCTGCGTCCCCCTTGACTCTCCTCCACCGGGTTGAGGAGTTCATCGGTTTTGTGGTCTCCGCAAAGCCATTTAGCGCAACATAGTTTCCCATGCTCGGTGGCTGCACACAGCAACACCAACCAGAGAAATCATTAGATATCAGACAAAATCAGCAGAGTCTGCACCACCGTGTTGTGTCTAAAGTGTTTTTGGTCTCTTTCTGTTCCTTGCTGTGCCACAAGTGCACGGAAGTAATTTAGCTCGTAATTTCGGAAGGATGTTAGTACTTGCATTCTACCCCGGCGCTGCTAAAAGTCCTCTACACGGAGATTCGTTACACACATCAAGTTTGTACTTTTTGCGTTATTTTCTTGCGTGACGACGATGATGATCACACAACAATCACAACATGGCCCTGCTCGGCGATAACAACAAACACAGACACATGACTTCAACAATAATGCACAGAAATTATGGTACAGTTAATGTAGGAGCCATTGTAGGACCGCTGACCGAAGGATAAAGTTAACCCTTTTCCCACGTGGGAGGACACGGAGAAGTATGTGTGTGTGTGTGTACGTTAAGATGTGTCTCTTCACCCACTTCAGGATAACTAATGATCGAACGTCGTTAAACAAGTGGTTGCCTTTTTATGTGAGCGAAAGAGAGTCAATTGGTGACACTTTTGAGAAATTGTGTTGCTGTCAGCACAAGCATTCTCAACCCCCGCCCTCCAGATCTGTGGTCCCTGCCTGACGGATGTCAAACCAAACAAAGGGACGTAGAAAATCAGTGAAGGTAATGTGGAGAAATTAAGTACAGCTCAGTGTTGCAAAATATTGGGCGAAAGCTTTTAACCACACGGGGATGATTGATGATCGACTCTTGGCTTTTACTGGCGGTAAGGCTCACATGCGGTACACGATCCAATAACCCCGGAACTGAACAATGTTTTGTTTTGCTACATTGTATTCTTTGTACGATAAATGACAGTTTACAGTTTCACCTAACATGACTGCTTTTGTGCTCGGAATGGCTTTGTTTTACTGAAATATTCCTTTTTAGCTTTAATAAGGCATCATATAAAACGATAATAGAGCGCGTACGACGTATTGAATCTATTCGTTGTATATTAAATCAAGCAAAAAGAAAGCAAGAAAAAGTCATAAATGACCGCCGTCATGATTTATTTATTCCATCACTTTGCTGTCCGCTTTGTTTGCCTTTTGCTTGTTATAAAGCTTGTAAATGACCCTGGCAGATTTTTGGTTTTAATTCAACACCAAAAAAAGCCCGCTCGATGCCTAACCCTTCGGAGATCAAACATCAACAGACACACACAAACAAAAAACGGAAACCAATTTTCCATCCTAATCACCGCCACACCAGAGGGGGGTCAGCCGTTTCAGAAGGTTCAACTTTTCCAATTAATTAACCGCTGCGGACTGTTGGTGGACAATATCGCTCTCCCACTAATTCTTTCTTCTCGTGGGGGACCTTTTTTGTGCTGCTGCTAGATAATGATTTGTCCCGATCTTTAATTTGATTATTTTTACTTTCGCTTTATCCTTCACCCAAGGCTCAACCCGCCCCATTGCACGGTTTGCAACTGACAGTTGAGCTTATAAATAAACTGCTTCCAACATGAACTAAAAGTCCTAATAGTCTTCCCATTCTTATCACGTCATGTTAATCACGATGGACACAGTTGATACACAGCTGGCCGCATTAGAAAGCTTTCCACTTTGACCTTGTTCTTTCAATGACTGATAATCTTCTCCCGGTTCGGTGCTGACTTGGTAGAGTACATGAAAACAATTTCGACAAACTTTACATCATAAATTACACCTTAAAGAATAATTCCCAAAGCTAAATAGCAACAAAAACGCGGCAAATCCTTACTGTTTCCCTTTCTGTTTTCAAAGTAAAAAAAGCTAGAGCACAAGCTATCTTAATTAACACATGCAAGGGAAAGGAGTTGAATTGTTCAACCGCGTTAAACGAGCGAAGCAAATGCAGTCAAAGCTGCAAAGTCAAAATTGTTGGCACAGTTTGTCGACAGTCTCGACACGCAGGGCAGGACTGTGAAGTTCTGACAAGCGCTGGAATGTGCAATTACAATTGTTTCGCCTTTCCACACACACCACGAAAAGGACTTTTTACAGTCAAGTAACAGAATTAGAAGCAGTGGCACAAAATGCGAAAAAAAACTAGTCGATTTTTTGTGAAAGCTTCATCACAGTTTGGCCGGGGAAAAGCTGCATAAAAACGGTAGAACTAAATTAAATTACAGTTCGCTGACCGCTTGACCGACGCTCCTCCGGATTTACCACTCAGCCAAGCCCCACTTGAACACAAACACACACACACATACGGCATCCCGGTTACTCATAAAGTGCTTTCGCAAGCGCTGGTAAATGGCTGGTAAAGCAAAAGAAAAAAAAGGGAAATTTTTGGAAAGTTGTTCCACTCCAGACAGAGCTCGAGCGTTTTTTTCCCTTTCCAATCTTAAAAAAGGGGTTTCAAAAAATTTTAAAATAATGACATGATAACAATTTTTGGCAAACGGTACCGATATAACTGACGCAGCAAAAGTAGCATCCAGAGCGACTGCCGTCTTGGCAACCTTCAACGGCGGCAACCATCCGAATGGTGGTAGGAGAGATAGAGAGCGAGATTGTGCCTTTGCCAGCGTTCCCTGCGGACTATTCAGGTCAATATACTGGAGCCACGTGTAGAAGGGCCGGGTTCCGGACATATTGCGCACTCCATCATCTTCTCCTCGTGGCGCAAGAAAGCCAACCACTGCTGGGGGATCTCCAAATGCAGGCAAATGTATGCTACTGCTGCTGCTGCTGCTAATGCAGGCTTGTTTCGGACGCTTCGCTGGATGACGCAAACATGCCCGGAAACGACCATAGCGACAGCTACGGTCAGTGACTTCTTGCTCACGAAGAGGCAAGCAAACCGGCAGACAGGGCCTTTGCATGCAGTCAAACCATTCAAACCATTTGTCTCGGCAGGACATGAAAATGAAAGCATTTCCCTGGCCCGGCCTCGGCCACAGCGTAAAGACATTAAGGTTAAAAACCTATCCTCTGCAGAAAAACGTCGTAAAGCTTGCCGACGATACAATCCACGCCTGGGGCCTGGAGGGCTCAGAATCAGAAACACTTTGCAGCCAGCCATTCCGCTACCGCTTGTGCATCGCCCGAAATGCAACGATATGTCTTTATGGCATTCTTTTCAGAGTTTATGTACCACGAAGTGTAACGCTTACGTTCTCATTCTCCTGGTCGTTGTCAGCGGTGGCGGCGGCGGCGACGCCTCGTTCGCTCTAGCAACGACTGCCGCTGGTATGCTTTAAGACAATTCGTCGCATCGGAACTTCTGCCAGCAGAAACATAAGCGAGACGCGGTGCAAAATCCGGAGCCATCCGCGGAAGAGCAGAGCATTATGCTGCAGACGAGCCTTTCGGTTCAGCAGGATGCTGCTGTGCTGTGTGTACATGGCACGCGAATCTTTTACGGCGGACTTAAAACCGTCGGGTTTTGTTTTAATCGCTTGCCCCACATCCTCGCCGGATATAAACAATGTTCAACTCAACTGCAGTGATTCCGCTATAACTCACAGCCAAAACGATAAAACCTCCACTATCTCTCTCTCTCTTTCTCTTGCTCTCTTTCCTTCAGTCGGATGATGTGTAGCGCTTCTGTTGGCCTGAAAGGACGTGATTTCCGCTCCTTCCCAGCAAGTGCATTTCGGAACACAAATCGTGTTCGGAACATTTGAGCCCTCATTCGATTAATTAAATCTTCCATTTTGCTGATGGATTAGTCGGTCACCATGGTACGTTCAATTACGGACGAATTGCTTACAATGATTTATCACTTCCCAGCAGCGGTTCAACGTTTAGTAAGCGGAGAGTAAAGCGCCTGGTTAAGTGATAGATTATTCATTTCGGCGCTGTACGGTCGGACGAACCCCGTTTGCGAATCATGACAATCAAAATACACTTGATTCATTTAGGGAAAAACCCCGGGAAATGGTTCCGATTTGCTAGGTAACTAGCAAACCAGTAACAGCTTACAGACCCCCGAAGGAAATGAACTTTTCCACGAATCCGAATGGTGCTGCGCCCACCGTTGCGCTCCAGCGTCTCACTCCCTCCGTTCCGCCATCGTTGTTTAATGGCTCAATTGCAGACAATGCCACGATAAATCCATCGGCTTTACGTAATAGCTTCTTCAAGCGAGCTGTAGAGAGTACCTTTACAAATATTGTTTTATTGTAGCGAGCGCCCATTCTGCGGGGTAGTAGTACGGGTCGCAACGGACGGACGAAGGTGGCAAGATACACCGCAAGGGAAAAATAAAACCGAAAGCGATTGGAAAATCAATATCGGTGGTCCCAGGAAACTGGCAGCATCCGGTCCGGCCTGAATGCAGCAGCAGTTGGCAGCGAACGGAAACCCACCTCTATCCACCTACACCCACCCGCCTCCCCACTCTTTCAATCTGATCCACCTAAACCGATTCCTATGAATAATTTATGTTTTTGTCTTTAGCCTTCCGGACACCCTCCGAGCGTGCGGCGTGGGTCCGCCGCACGCGCTCCCGGGCAAAATGTATTGATCATTTTTTATCAATCTTCATAACGGCGGCACATATTGCTCTTACGCAACGCCCTGTTGTGCCGTCTCTTGGGCTATATGAAACAAAAACGATGCCTGGGGAGTTGATGTATGTTGCGTCAACGTCAATTGAAATCCGATTGATCGGTATCAATCAGCTGTCAATTTCAGGAAGCAATCTTTCAGGGGTTGGAGAAGCAGCCAAAAAAGCCACAATTTACATCTAAGCTGCTTGGGCGAGCCATGTTGGGAGCCGGTTTTTTTTTTGCGTGCTGCCCTAGCACTTTACACCGTTGTGTCCCTGATTCGATACGCTGATAAGGCAAGCCAGAATGAGAATGGTTCGAAGGTGTTGGGCAGACATTTTCCATCGCACCCCATCTCTCTAGTGGACTTAATCTTATGCCTAAACATAGTTTGGCCGAGAAAAGGGTATAAGCCTAAGCGGATCACACTCCAGGTGAATCCGGAAACAGGAAGCTGTTTTGTGGCAGAGATGGGGGACAGGTGCAATCAAGATATGAGAATTTACCCCTACTGTGGGGGAAAAGCTCCCTGTTGCTTAATCAATTCTGGCTGTCGAAGCCCAAACTCCTTTAGCCACTTCCGTGCTGCCACTAATATAGTTTTGCCACTCCATTTAGCCAACCACCAGCCAACTATAGCGAGCAGCGTTACCTAATGCTATCGGGATTTCCAGATGAGCTTCATCGATAGCAGGACCGTGACCACCACGCAATTTGCCCAGCTACTTTTCTCCGTCCGCCTGTGCGCTGCATCGGAGCCCTCCTTTGGGAAGGTAAAAGATGGCAAGATTGTCCCACGGGGCAAGGATTAAGAGCGGGAGCTTGCAAAGTTTCTGCTGCTCTAGCTCTGTTGGATTCGGGTTGCTGGTTAAGCTTGTGGTGCCACGTAACTCAAGAGTTTCTACGGTAAATTTGATGGGTACAAGTGGGAGCAGATGGATGCTAGCGGATGCTTTCCTTGAACTATCAGTAACGGATGCTCGTAGCCCCAGAAGAAGCTAATACTCCCAGAAGATTGCTGGCTGAGCCATTTTGGAAAGGTGTTGAGAAGATGGTTGTAGCGCTTTTTGCCGTAGTTCTGATGGGTCGATAGCGAAACTAGGCGTGTTTGTCGGAAAGCGGCTAAGCAAACATTATGAAAGATAAGAACTTTTCCGTTAATCTTTTCACAGCTTCAGGGTAATGCACTCCGAACTTGCTAACGTGTTCATATGGCAGCGAACAAGCGTCTACACACTTTAACGAAGTCTACACCTCTCGTAGGATGGCTACATTAAAATGGAATTCATCCCACTTGGCTTATCAAAAAGAAAAACGGACATTATCATGGTCTTTAGAAAACCATTAAAAGAAAATTTAATTTTCAGCCCAAACGTACGGGCTGGGCTACTACACCTTCGTTCAGCCTCCTCGCGTCTGCTTCATACATTACAAGCAGATTGAATTCAGTGGCTCTCCGTTTTTTTGCTACACAACACTGGGGCGAATATGCAAAAACGATCCTCGCAGAACATAAAAAACAGCACAGCATATATTAGCCTCTGTGTGTGTGTGTTGTGTGCGGGTCCAATGTAACCAATCCTGTTTGAGCAGTCGCAACAACAACAGCGGCAGCAGCAAAAAAAACGTTGAAAGCGAAGAGAAAACATATTAAAATCCAGCGCCACAAGCATTTAGTTTGCGATTCATTTATGCTTTTCCTTTCGCCCTTTTTTGGTGTGGGATAGAGGAGGCTCTCCCAACATCCCAGCATGTAAACGAAGGCTGAAAAAGAGATATAGCTGGCAGGAACAAACACACACAAAAAAGACAACTTTTAGAAGAAACGTTTGCCCGTTTGATGAAGGCATGGAAGCGGGATGGGGGAAAAAACGGACTGTAAGCCTGCACATACCAGGTGGATCACAGGGCCCCCATCCATGTAGGATCACACAGCCACAGATGTGTATTGCACGTTTTTACCTTAATTTAATGCTGCGACAATGAAGGACGACGAGCACAACGAGCGAGGGCTGTACAGCGAGCAACGGAACGAGAAAAAAGAGCATGGACTAAATTCAATTTACGCTGCTCATCGCCGCACTGCAAAATGGGGCGCCAAACCCGTCATCACGTTATTCATCATTCCCACGGATACATCACACCCAAGCGAGGACAAATGTTTGCTTTTAGCGATAACGATGGATAACATTTGTTACTGTATTACGCGCGAGGGTGGTGGTGTGCTCGGGAAATGGGTTCAGTAAATCAACCGGCAAACCCCGCTGCACGCTGTATTGGTTTCATTATTAGCAAATAGATTGCACGGGGAAAGTAAAAGCAACACATCCAATGGATCTTTTAAAAGTATAATTCCATTAAAAGCGCAAACGTATAACGAAGGGACAGCAGTGTTTTTGTAGTGAGGAGGATTAATTTGCGTATAGCAGCGTGTGAGTGCTTTTTACATCGCACCAGAGCAGAGATACCTTCCCGAATGCACCAATCCAGGATAGGAATCATACATACAAACGTTCGCAAAAGAGCATTGGCAGAAAGTGAAAAGTGAACAGAAGCCAGCCAATTTTTCTCATCACACGAGATACACTTTCCCGCAATGTGGTTCAATGCTCACACACACTACTAGCACTAGCCCGAGTGTAGCGGAGATTTATGATGGGAATATATTCTGCTAGCTGGCTATACATTTTCGCTCCCACTGTCTCGCACCCCATCCCTCCTCTTCGTCACCTCCAATGGCAGTGCAGTGTTGGCGGGCCGGCTGCTTTCGATGGCGAAAAATTGTGCCAAGAAGCAAATGATGCCATCATCCGGGACGACGTTTGGCCGCCACCAGCACCACACCACTGTAGAGCTGCACGAGCACACGAGAGCACGAGCTGCACCAAGCACACCGAGACTACGCGCCAAATGGGCAGACGAGACGGGAAAGCGGGCGAGGCGACGTTGATTATGCTTCCACCAGGGCCGAGGAATTATGAGATGGATCCATCATTTATGATACCGGGCACGGTGGCGTCCCGAAATGACATCGATGAGACGTGCCAGATTGGCGCTGATGGTGGTGGTAATGGTGGTGGTGGTCATGGGAGGAGAGAAGCAATGCAGGGCGGTGGTGTATTACGGAAAATTATTTCCTATAAATTGGGTCATAATTCGACTTGGTCGTTTGTCGTTCTCGCTCCCACTACGATTCGCCACGGTGAGTAATGTGTGTCAAGCTACTAGCATTTTTCGGGTGAGTGTATCTGCAAGTTATTCCAATTTAATCTGTGTCAAAGCGTTGATGTTGTGTTTGAAAATTCCAAATTAAATACTTAAGCGATTTGTACTTCACATTATATTAAATTTTAATTCTCCCGAGTTCCACCCATCACTGTTTTGATAGTATTGCAATCAATTCCTACATCCCAGTGTTTCTACGCTTCTACAAAATCAATACCGACATAACATAATAAATCAGATCAAAGTGATGATAAAAGGCCAATGGATGAAATCCAATCCACAAAGCCGGCGGACACGTGTCTACGTGAGTTTACGTTCTAACTCTTTCGCCATCATCTTCACCCGGACTGGCCACTGCCATTTTACACCAGAGCTACTACTGTTAAGAAAATAGACCCCGTTAGCTTTGCCGCTCGCCAGAACGTGCCAGCGGTGATAAGATTCGCCGGAAAAGCTTGAACGCACCACCAGGCGCCTCCATCGCAAGTGGAAACCCGAGCTCAACGAGACCGGGGGGAGAAACGATAATGTTCGTTTCGTGTTGCCCTTCTCTCGGCAAAAACAATCTGCAAGGCGTGGGGGCCTCTGCATAAGACGGGCACGGAACAAGTAATGAAATTAACATTTAATCTGTTCCTGGCGGGAGACGAGAGCGACAGATCGGTTCGACACCATGTGCCTTCGTTGGTCTCCTCGTTCCACCATCACCATCAACACTCTGCCGCGGCAAACAAGTTGTTCTGAATGCACTTCCAATGGGTCCAACCGATTGGCTACAAGCACCCACAGATTGGACAGATTCTGCAGACGATGCACTGTTGTTCATGTCGTCGCCTTGCGTGAGACATTTTCTTCTTGCGGTGGCCCGGCTTCGATACAGATCACAGATAAACGCAAACACACACACACACAGACAAGCATGGACAGATAACCGTCACCGGTACACATCGGTAAACGGAAGAAAGGGAGCTCAACCGACCAACCGCAATCTCTGCAGCAGGAGGGGTGAGTTTTCTTGGGGCTAATGCAATCTGTCTTCAGAAACACGTCTCCGACCGTGCTGGCATGCATGTATCCGCCCCAACGATGTAGTTGAGGAAGCGACTGCGTGCGGTGGCAAACATCATTACCGGTCGGGAGGATCGTCGCACACTCTCGTGTGAAGCGGGCCAGTTAGTGCTGGATGAGTGTAATTTCCTACTGTTGCCACTTGACCTAACCCTTGCCCTCAGAGGGTTGACAAGAATCGACAAACCTTTGCTGATATGTTCCAGGAATCGTGCTATCGGTGAGCTTAGATGCACATTCTTCCAGACTAAGGCTATCGAAGGCACATGCATTTTCTGTGAATCATAATTACTTTTACCGTATTTATTAAAGCGCCGGAACACCAATAAATTCACGAAAACAATTTCATATGACCCACAAACGCGTCTTCATTATCTTTCCCAGCGCGTAATAAATCAAGACTTTTGCATAATTGAAATTTTCCGAACCCAACCCGATTATCCTACACGGGTGGTATTGTTCAAGAGTGCACGGAAAAAATACCACAATGAAAAAAAGAAAGATCCAAAGTCCAAAAGAGTTCACCGATTACCGACGGGAAGAAACAGCTGGAAGCTGGAATGCAAATTCCCGACATACTTCCCCCCCATACTTTGCTGCTCGTCTTCAACGGACCAGGCCAGTAAAAACCGAAATACCGACGCATACATGCTAGTGAGTGCGGGTGGGTGAATGTGTTGCCTGGTTATGTTTCTCAATCACCGTGAACACAAAAAAATCGGAAGTATGTTTTAATGAAGTGGTAACACCATCACCGATAGTCAGGTGCTACATTTAAATTGGCCCATCCATAGTGTGCCAGCTGCGATCGACTTGACTCTCCGCTTCGTCTAACCTGTTTCATTAGCAATGTTTAAGCTTTTAATTAAAACCAAAGATTGATACAATGTAACCTCAGCTTAATGTATATTTATTAAGCAGTTTTGCATTAGCTTCTATCAACATCATTCTATGTTACTAGATTCCTAGAATCATCGGACACAAATAAAATAAGCAATGAAGTCATGAAAAAGGAAAATTGTCCGATTTTTATATCCGAGGATTACAACACTGAAACCATGAAGAGAAAAGGGACCCATAATTGACGTTACATGCTTACTATCTTTACCGATGTTTCGAGTCGTTCTCTTTGCTTAATTCATTCGTTATCTTTCGTTGTATCAGATTGTAATTGAATTTTTCGCGAATACGCTTTAGACTGGGCAAACCAATCTATAAGTTGGCTCGCTTTTCCGGCATCTGTTTGCTTATCTCAGGCTCCATGATATCTAATAATATAAGCCAGCCCCAGTAAATTCCCGTAATTTTAAATAGCGTTTGCTTTCTGTCATAGGTTTCTGTTTGCTTCTGTCCAATATTATTACAAAAGTATACATTTTGTCTATATTCTCTGCCGCCCATTGCTAAAGAATGTTTAGGAGAGATTTTACGGGATTTTTGTTTTATAAAGCTGACGTAAATAGCAATTAAAATACCAATTAATAAATCCAGCAAATCATCATCCTAACCTTAGGTTTACGCTGTTGATGGCTGATTAAAAAATTTATCTTCAATTCACGTACAACCTCAGGTTAGTTAATCAACATTAAAAAACAAAACGATCTGGTTTACCTCACAAGGAAAGATGATGCAGGGGGGGAAAAGAAAGGTTCTCGCCACAGATTTTCGTTCATAAACTTACAGCCACTTTTGAGCTGGGCCCAAAAAGTAACTACAACGAAACCACACCATCATCGAGATTAATGATGGCCAGTCAGATCGTTCTTAAAGAAAGTGTACCGCACACGACACACGGTTCGGTCCACCTTTAAACGACTTACCGTATCGCGTGGTGTACTGAAGGTGTAATTAATTTGCGCAAAGACTACTTACTATCCCATCACGGCACGGATACAGTGGTCCTAAGCCAGTGGCTGGGAAGGTTCAGAAGGAAAAGTGCGCAAAAAAAAACCATTCGCCCTCCTGATCCTGCACTTCGTTAATAAGTGAGCGAAAGCATCAGCCGCGCTTAGTAACCGTGCCGAGCGACGAGTCGGGTGGTTTAATTCCACCCACAGATACATTAACAGTAAAACCGTCGGCTGGAACGGGATAATGCGAAGCGAAAGGCTCACCCAACTGCCAAGGGATACAGCACAGGGATCAACCTTTTCGGCTGGCGGGAAAGCGGTATGGTTGCCGGATTTACATGCAACGGCAACATACTCTGTATACGGTGTACATGGGCGAAACCAGCGGCCAGCGGACGTGAAGGGGAAGCATGCGGTAATCGCCCGTTTTACTGCAACAAAACTCGTTTGCCCTTTTTCGTCACAGAATCAAGCGAAAGTAATTTACTGTATAATGAAACGCTTGCTTGCTTGGCAAATGCATTTGCCACGAGGCTAGTATCCGGCGGAGCATCAGGTTTTTACTTCCCTTTCTACGCGTTGCGTTGGCTGGCTGGACGATTCGGCTAAGTAACGAGTAATAATACAAATTCTGCGCTGTTCGTTGAAACATATTGCATATTTTTATGAAATACAAATGTATCAAATTGTATTTTTTAAGTTGAATGCTATCATCTCAATGGATGATGCTGTTCTGAAGGAAATTGTAACACACTTTCCATATTAAAGTCGGGTGGTATATGAAAATCAACCACCAGCCACACTACCCGTTTGATAGTGTAGCGCTCTTTCAACCAAGACTTGTCTGATATGAAGTTTTTTTCCCTTTCATTACTTTCTACCTCTTCAGCGTCGTAAAGGTTATGCTTCAAGCAACACGCGACATCCAAACCAAACACATCCGCAAGACACGGGAAAGGGGTTTGAGAAAACGAAAGCCAAAGTGTCCTGGGCACCACCCCATTGACATTTCGTTTCATTTTAATCTTCCAAGTCAAGTGATTCCATTTTCAATTTTCAAGAGTTCTTCTGACTGTTTATGACATTCGTCTTACTCCGTCGCCTCTCTCTCTCTCTCTCTCTGTCTCTCTCTGTCTCTCTGTCTTGCCGTTGTGCCGGCAAGCGAAAGTATGCATAACGCGTCTTCCCGTTTTCGGCGTAACACAAATACACAAGAACCGGGAGCCGCAACGGAACGGAAGTTTTGCAAAGTGAAGCATAAGTTGAAGCACCCATTTTCTCGCGTTCTTTTCGGCGCTGTGTGTCTCGCGAAACGTACTCAATACCGGGGGCACACCGACGACTTTGGGTGCAATGCAAAAGCCGGGCCAGTTTTGTAATCTGACAGAATATCTGCCCGACTCCTCTTTACACCGGTCGGGCGTCGACAGGATGTGCGCCAACGGAAGGACCGAACGGTAGCAAAGGCAGACGAAATCATCACCGTTTCTTTGGGCTTCCACCGCACACGTCTCTGTGTGACACATGCGTGTATTCGAGGCGACGCGTTATGCAAGCAGTTTTTGCCATCATCAAGCCCACCAACACACGGTGCTTGGAAAGCATATTGGCACATTTTCGAGAATTTAACCCCACTTCTCTACATACTGCGGGCTTATCATTTCGTTGCTCGGTACAACTTTATTCCGCATCTAATTTGATGGGTATGCCCGTGTGTTTGGCGGGAAATAATTGCAGAAAGACAGCGTTCAACATTTTTGATGAGATTATTTAGCTTCACCTTTTCCTCGAAGGAAAAGTTCGCGTTTTTTGTGGAACTGGGAGGATGATAAAAGTTTTATGCCCTTGTGGTTCATTTCAACAATTGTAGCAACGGTGTGAGTTGCATTTCTTTTTTTTTTTGAGAACACATTCAAAGCAATTGAGAAGGATATGAAGTTCGTTCGCATTCAATCGATTAATTTTATCAGACACAGAATCAACAAATAACAGCCCGATAAAGCAAACAATCTCGCCCGAACCACCACTACACGATGAGTGCTAACAATATTAACCGATCGGAGTAAATCAGCCCTTGTTCCACTGTTCGATAATGTAAATCATTTAGTATATCACACGAACACTCTCCTACAGACCACAACCTTAAGGGCAAGATTTAAGCTGCGGAAAAAGAACAATCATGGCCTGCTATCCGCTAACCACCGTTACCGTGTAGAGTGAAAGAGAGAGAGAGAGAGCGCGAGTGAGGCAGTCGCTAGGCCCAGTTTTCCCAACGGCACTGCGACACTACTTCCTGCCGTGAATCGCAAGTGCTCTCATGAATCAATTTTAACGACATCCATTACGGAAAATTTATTGCCCAGCTTGATCCTGCACTCCGATCGGCTCTGCGGCACATTGAGAGAGTTCACACGATAGTGGGAAAACATCGGGAAAAAGCCCTCCCGGAATCGACAGCGAAAGCTTCCGCTGTGGGGGGGGAGGACAAGAGGCAGCATCGTGTTCGGTATGCCGGTGAGCTTTGTTTTCCGGTTCTTTATCACCTTCTGCTTCCGGGCGCCAACCGGAAATGGAAACACTTCGACACTTCTCTGCATATGAATGTGCATGTCTGGGTGTGTGTTTGCGTGTGTGGCCGCGTTACCTGTCCGATAGGGCACACTTCGTCGTTCTTCAAGCACAGGGCTCATGAATGCATACATTTTCCATCACCCTTTGCGGAGTGGTTAAGGGAAAATAATTTACTTCATCTTGCAGAGCTCACTGAATGCATCTTTTTTTTTATTCTGCACTACTCCACAATAATTGAAATAAATCACTGGAGCAAGAAAGATTGATTACACACACTGTGCGGAACGGATAGACAAAGTTCGGTACAATGAAAGAATCACCAAAAAAATGTTGCTTTTTTGTCTCCCTTACATATCATTTACACTTTAATGCCCCACTGTTATGCAGCTACAAAGATTATGTCATTAATTATTGCTTAATTTCGAATTACCACTGCCACTCCCACCGACGACGCACAAACAAAATGCATCCTAAGTGGAGTGCATCCAGCCGAAAGCAAACGGATTTGCAAATGCCACTAAGCCACTGCACACATACCACCACCAACAAGGGGACAATTTTCACCACCTCCCACCACGGCGGCCGAGAATCAACTCATTCGTTCATTTCATTTTCATCCAGAGCCACCCACATATACACACATACACACACAGCCACACACCGACCGATTTGATATGTGCAAATGTACGCATACTGGAACGGTTAGTTTCACACCCGAAAGCCACGGGTGGGAATGCTAAGCCTCGACCGCAAACACCGGCTGCAACCAAATGTTGCCACAAATTTGCCCCTAATTTGAGATTTATATGTAAATGTGTGTGCGCCCCTCCAGCTGATGCGTTTTCAAGTGTTTAAATCAATTGTCCAACACCGCACACACGCACACGTACACAACACCCTTTCTTGCTGCGGTGTCCCCGGCAAGGATAGATTCCATTTTTACCCAACACACCTACCCAACGAGAGCGTGTGTTTATACGTGCCAAATATGAGGGTGTTTTTGATGGCATTCGTCTCTCGCCATTCTCCTGTGCTCCCTCTTTACACTGCGCCACCACGCTCACTGCTGGATGCACTGGATTGCAGCCATTTCCCACGACACAAACGCAGCATGCAACAGCTTCACGGGACACGGGAATTTAAATAGAAGGAGCGTAAGTCCAACTCACTCTCGCTGTCAGGAGCAACCCGATACTTTCCCCTGCCTCTCCCCTGCCTCCTCTCACGCAAACCATTCACACACTCGAGGACACTTCTCTCCTCGACCAGCAGGCACCACTTCACGAATGACACGTGTTGATTTATTGCCGAAGGAAATTGGATTATGTTAATTGAGCTGGGTATAAACATGAATAAATATGCAGCTATGCTATTACGCAGCGACAGGTTTAACAACAATACCCAAGAGGGGATGGCCATCAGCCAGCCATGATGTCTTAACCGCAGGATGATACTGATGCGCTCGATTCATTTCCCTAGCGGTGGTAGAGTCACAGGGAAGTTTTCAATCGCCGCAGAAAGGCGCTTCTGGGATCACTTCGCACGCCTACCACAGTAACGCTCAGTTTGTTAATCGTTGTTTTGGGGTGAAAAATATGGTGCAAAATAATTATTTTAAAACCAATTAACCGCGAACAGGTTGGCGGTGGCGCTCATAATTTCGTAAAGCTAATTTGCATCCCTGCAAGCGTGCCCTCGGCTCGGTTGGTCAAAGTTGCTGCCACACGTAAGCGCAACCGAGTGGGTCCACATTGGAGCGTCCGGAACAACGTCAGGGAAAGAAACTGATACGGCGCCCATTGCCATATGGGGCACTCGTGGTTACGGTGGTGCGGTGAATCTGTCGTTTACAATTCAATTAAAGCCCGAATGGGCCGAGTAACCACTGGGCTGGACGTAATTTTGCTGCATCGGTTCATAATTCAATACACCTCCTCTTCAATCGAGTTAAATAATTAGCTGTAACAGATGCAATTGGTAAACATAATAATTCACTCTGCCCAGCCAAGTGAAGCGTGGCACGGATGTGTGTTTGAGTATCAGCAACAATTGCATGTGATATTTGATTAAAACTGTGTGTGTGTGTGCGTGTGTGTACATCATTAAACATGCAACACACTTTTAATGACACTGCATTTGAACACATTATGCTTAATTGATCACTCAAAATGTTTATCTTGTTTGAAATAGTTAGCTTTCCTGTACCTAACCTAGCCCAGCAAGCATGCTTGAATGTAGTAATGCATCCTGTACAGACGTAGGTACATTTCAAATACACTCAAAACCACCGTCGGGATGGCTGGACTGTCCCGAAGCACACATCTCTGTCTGGGAATATCGAAACTGAGCATCAGACCATGTGCAAACCCGTTTCATTTATCTCATCCACCCTCCCAGACGAGGTTGGAGCGTTGATTCGTTATTAACGAAGCGATAATGGATGTGATTTATCAAGTGAGATGATTCATTTTCGTTACTATCTTCGAGTTTCGATTCCAGCCGGCACTCGCTCTGCAATGGGCTGGCAGCAGCAATGGCAGGGGATTTCCCATTCCTCTCAGCTCTGCCCGATCTCATCGATCCTTTTGGGCGGAGATGCAGATAAAGTACACATCTGAGACTTGTCTACCATGCTGAATAAATCGACTCCTCGACTGTCGTCTCCTTGTGACGGTGGTCCACATGTACTGCTGCTGCTGCTGCTTACTCCACAAGTAATGGAACACACACTGTTTGCTCATCTCAACGAGCAACATCTGCACACATTCACTGGGAGTCGTCTACAAATCTGATTTTGAAATACGAGAACATTCGTAAACACATCCCACTTCGGTGCTGTCTTTTTTAGCACGATGCCTGCTTCCTGTGTTATGTTGAATGCTCTTCTTACCCTCCTCCCTCCGCTTCATTTTCTATTCCTCCATAAATGAAATTTCCCGCTTCGAATTATTTGAATTATTTGGGATTTCTCGTTTTACGCTTTTTGTATCGTACACACATGGCATGTCACCACGGTAAATAATCTAGATTGGAAATTGCTTCTTCAAGCATACATACAATTAACGTGAATTGGAAGGCAAAAATATGTGTATTAACAGGATGATGACAACAATACGGAGATACCGAACAACATTCCCCATCCATATGTACGGAAATGCGAAATGTTGGAAAGCTTTATCGCTGAAAATAAATCTGCGCTGCGATACTTCATTCGTGTATATGACATAAATACACTGTATGTACAGGTATTTGTGTATTTACACCAATGAATGCGCTTGGATGTGTTTTGTTTTATCGCCATGGGCAATGTTTTCGGGTAGCATTCAAAGCTAACGATTAATAATTCATTACCCCATGAACACACTGACCGTTTTCGATTTGGCACAACTAAATCGTGATCGTTGGTGTATGATAGTGCTCATAAAATATTTACTTTAAACATTTTACTACATGCAGCAATTGTTTTCTACTCTTGTAGAGGGGTAATTTAGAGAACATGAAATTTAATACACATTTAATGCAAATGCTGTCTACTAATGCATTTGTAACGAGCTTGTGGCGTTGGCATACAACACCTGACTGAGCAAAACTGTTTTTTGGTAGACAAAATGGACAACGTTCTAGTGTTCGTTCCGGAGTCCTGCAATCCCCATGATATGCACCGCTAATGTGTGTAGCTCATGCTGCGCATGCAGCATCATGGTAACCGATCCGCAGAAAGTAATAAAAAAACACGCCTGAATGCATTTTCAGCGCAGTATTGAAATACAGCAGGAAACAACAGAACCATAGAAACATGGTACACACGGTTGTGGTCGCGAGATCTATTGGGCGTTATGCAGAGCCCGTTGTATTGTTGAAATCGGGTTGAAAGCGGAAACTGATTTGCTTTTAACTGCCTGTTTGGTCCCAAATGTAGTGCATACCACCATTCACAGCTAATTGTTACTCAATTGAGTGCGATGTTGAAAGGGAATTTAAATTCCTATTGTAACTTGGCATCCTTCGAGAACATGAGGAATGTTGCAGACACACGAGATGATAATAATTACCTGAAACGAGAAGAGAAGAGTTTTGTTAGATTTGCTAGTTACAGACACATAAAAGAGGACATTTTAATCAAGGCAATAGCAAAGCGAATAATAACGCGAATGTGTATTGCGTTTAGGTACAGATTCATGCACCATTCATTTGCAAGCATTCGTCGAAAGGATGTGCAGATTCACAGCAATTAATCTACCGTAAGTGCGTACCAATTAGCGGATGCAGTTACCGAACGAACAACGAAATGCTGCTTGTCATTCGATGAATGCAGACAAAACACCCATTAGGTAGGAAATTATGCGCCCTTTTAAGATCCCATCCTAGCACATCTTCGCGCGGCAAGCTGCATCATCGCATTACCAACATATGATAATGATAGCGAACACGGTAAATATCTACCTGCAGTGAGTGGCCTACATTTAAGGGAGCGTTTGAAAGATCCCTGCCACACAAAAGCCTTTGCTGCTGCTCCAATGCACAATGGCAGCAACGTATACCATACATTTCTAATTAAGTTTCCAAAACCTACCATCGGAAATTGAAGCCTTGCGCGCACTTCAAAGAGGTGTCTCTGCAAGATGTGCCGTGATTATATCAAGGACAGAGAAACTTCATTCTAGCCACAGAACGACAAACGTATAGACGGATATAATGGTTTCGTTTGAACGTTTCTGGATAAAGTGCTTCCTAATGTGGAATGTAGAAGTGTTTGGCCGCAGACACTTTCCAGCATCCCTTACCCTGTGCGTGTGTCCTCTTTGTGCCTCGAACCTGTTTCAATCAGAGTAAACTATCGCGGTTTGATGAATCATAGATTCGTCCCAGTTGCCGCTTTCGTCTTCTAATACCTTGCTCAGTTTTGGTAGACACTACAGTTTGTGGTTTGATTCGTTGAATCGACATAACTTGAGGCACTGCTAAACTCTGGGTCAAATGTCGAAGCAGCTTTTCTATTGGAGGGGGGGGGGAGGGTGCAAATAAATAGCTTAGTTATCGCTTGCCACATCCTGCGTCCATTGCTGGCGAGAATTTTGACAAAAGCACGTATTTTCTACTCCTACTTGAGACAAAATCTTAAAAATCATGTGCTGCGTGTACTTCACTCTACCCTCTACCAACTTGGATATTGATGAACATTCTACATTTATGACGATAACTTCTGAAAATTAACTCAAAAAATGTACATCTCTTCGCGTCATCCATCAGCAGCGCCACATTCCTGCGTTTCCATAGTTGCTGCGGATAAATCCGAAAGAAAGCTCACAAAAAATAGAGTGCCCAAAGATGGATGATGTACACTTGCTCCACCATCAAGAGGCATTACGTGGAGAGTTAATACCAGGCACATCAACGTCAAACCGTCGTGTGTCTTGTGGCCACCTCACCGCACAAAGCCCCAGGAGGGAGAGGCAACGTGGTGGCCCGAGGGAAACAGGACAACCGGGGTTTGTTGTGGCCTCTTCCAGCAACTCCACCCCATACTATCGACTAAGACGTGCGCTACAGCTCCTCACGAGACATTTTTTGGGAGAACATTCGGGCCACACTTAAGCTTCGCGACGATCGCAGGACTGAGGCACTGCCACATGCACAGCGAGTCTGTTTTGGGGCGCTTTGTGAGGACGCGAACAGAGATGCTTCCGGCAGCATCAGAATGGCATGGCAAAAATGACAGGACATCCTGGGGCGCACGCCCCGTCCAACACGGCAGCCTTCCCTGCCCGGATGTGTACCGGGTGGGTTGCTTTATTGTTCCGTTTCGGTTATGAGGCGCAAAGACGACGCTAGTCACTGCTACCGTCACTGCTACTTGAGAAGCTGCCATTTGATGGATGTCGCATTTAGTTGAGCGGTTGATGCACACCGACAAACACACACACACACACACACATACATCGATGAAAGGGGATGCCGTGATTGCCGTAAAGATGAGCTGAGCAAACGTGGCCAAATATTCGCTGGGAACAAAACAGGCGACCAAGCCGCAGCAGATTCATCCTCAGTACCATACCATGGTACCGAGGGTCCAGGGAAAAAATTGTCTGAGAGTAACGGAAACAAATGAGTCTCCCTTCAGCTTAGCTTGGCTGTGTTGTGCTGTTGTAACAGGGACTAAATCTCTTCTCGTTGGGCAGTACGGCACACAAACTGAAAGAACCTGACGCACAATATGCATTTCGTTATTGTTCAGAAGCTTCTTGATGGTTTTGTGAAAGTAACAGGAAGTTTGGTCATTTTTGCCAATACCAAACCTGTTTGAAGTGCTGTTTGCACACGTGTCTTGTCTTTATTTTTTGTACCAAAAAAAGGGAACACAATCTATCAAATTGATTAACATTCCATCAAACAACTGAAGAGGGAGCATTTTACAACCAACCGAGCCGAGATTTCGATCCTTCTCTCCAACAACACACAAAAAAACTCCGATTGAACGAGAATGTGATCTTAAAACCACACACACAAACATACACATACACATACGCAAACGTTATGCTCAATTGATTTCAGTGTGCAAATAAACGTCCAAAACAGTTATTCGATCGGTTCGGGCAAAAGGGGAATGGGGCAGAATAGCAGAATGTTTCCAAAACAGTTTGCCTGCTTGCTTGCCTTCAAAATTGAAATACCTTGTGAAAAGAAACAATTCACCCCCTAGTTTGTTTTTCGTCCATCCGTTCGTCCGTCCTTCCGCCCGTTACCCTGAAGTGTTCCTGTGCGAGTGCTGTGCTGTAACACACTCTGACTTCCGGTCGCCTTGAGTGGTGCCCACTTGCTTTTGGGGTTTCAGTTATTGGTTCTCGTTTCCTTTTTGTTTTGTTTCGTGTACAATGACGGTATTTCCTTTTGCTACGAATAGGTGTGCCCGTACGGGAGGTAACACCACACACAAGCAACACACTCGTTTTAAGCATTTACACGTGTTTTCACTGTTTGTTTCCACTGCCTGTAGTGCGCTGCTTTGCTGCCAACCGTTGGCGAAAGGGTCAAAACCTATAACGGCACGTAGTTCAACTAGTGTTAGCAGGGAAGTCAGGGGCAGCAAGTGGCTCAATCCCTTGACAATTGATTTTGTTGTTTTGAACGAAAAAAAAACGTGTTATTTTAAGCTCAAGTTTGACATTTTTATTTCGTAGCTGCGATTTGCTCCTTCGTGGAAGTGGTGGAACCTGCGCCCTGCATATTGTCGGAAGCGCAAAGTCTTGTACAATCGGATTAAAGAGTCAAGAAAGAAAATACAATTTCTGGAAGAAACCTTCCATTCAGTGCTTGAAATGAAATAAAATAACAAAGTCAAGCGAAAATAAAACATACCACCATACCAGCAAGTGACATAGTATTGAAAGATTGAGAAAGAAAGAAAGAGAGAGAGAGAGAGAAAGAGAGAGAGAGAGAGAGAGAGAGATAACGAAGAAAATCTCAAATTAACTCAACTCTCTACACGTTACATCCGACTGTTAGTAACCGAAAAATAAAAGAAAAATAAGCCCCAACCAACACACAGTTCAATTGATTTATGTTCGTATCGTAACGAATGAATAGGCCCGTAGGTATTAGTGTGGCACACTCTCTGGCTTGCAGTCAACGCACCAACCTCTGGCACCAACCAACGAGACTTTGACTGCGAGGTGACTCAGAAGAAGAAAAAGGGAGCAATAATTTCATTCCCTTTCCGTGCTGGCAAGCAAAATAAACCACTTACAACCCCTACCTGAGCAGCCAAAAGCCCGGAACGCAAGCCTGGAAACGGTTGGCCGGCGGGTCGACGAGAGATGGTAAATGGTGATGGCAAACAAAATGTAAAATGTTTTCGACTGTGTTCGCAAACGCCAAGTACGTCAACTTCCCTCCTGCATAGAGGGACTTCCAAGGACGGTACGGTTTTCTTCTGCAGCTGTGTATTGCTCAGTGTGTGATGTTTGTGTGTGTGTGTGTAAATGGCCAATTGTTGAACGCTAGGGGAAGGACAATGCCTTAACGACCTTTTTTTTCCTCCGGGGAAATATGAACACAACGACTGTCCACCCTCGCATTTTCATTTTTGCGCGCTGACTGCACCTACATCACCTTTCTACCCCATTTTGGTTGCTATTGGCTTCCTGTGAGTGCGTGTGTTTGCACCTCCGCGCCATTATCGATCAAGTCCCGGGAAGCAAACCATGCTGAACCTACTGTAGAGAATAAACGTTAGAGATTTCGCATTTTTTCGAAAAATGGACATAGTTTTTAGAGAAAAAAAAGACAAATCTATGAAATAATATTATTGCTCTAGCAAGTATGGATTGAAAATAGAAGCCCAACACAAACCTACACAAGCTGTTGCCAACAGTCTGTCATGGTGGTGTGTATTTTCCTCGTTTAATTGAAATAAAAATGCTACTCCAACTCGTACGGCACATAAAGAAATCATTGACAACGTGAATATGGTACGTGACACGCAGGATTTGTTCAATAACCACCCACCAGCCAATAGACACAGCAGTACGCACCCACACGCCATCGTTGCCGATGTCAATCCGTTTAGTTCGCCTGAACGACGAGGAGTCACCAGAAGTAACAACGAAACGTTTGACAAGCCGTGACAGGTTGGTCCTTCCTACCACCTCCACCTCAATCGATACACACACACGCACACGCGTCAACGTTTCGATTGGTTAGTGATGTGACGTGCGATCGAAAGATGTTTTCCTTTCACTTTCTTTTGCTTTTCTTTTGGAGTGTGAATTTTATTTTCAATTTTCTATCGTTCGATACGGACTGACATGGGTTTATATACAGTAGCAGATGAAGATAAAGTAATGCTGATAGGCCTAGGCTTGTCATAAAATGTTATCAAACAAACTTAAACAAGCCACTGATAAAACAAGTGTTAGACAAGTTAGACAACTGTATACATTCCATTTGCATCATACATCAACACGAAGGTAACTAACGACAAACGCATTAACCATCAGGCCCACTGCGAACAGAAAAGTCACCCGACAAATCCAACCAGATCTCTTAGGCAAGAAGCCAGATATCAAAAAACCACTGTCACCGTTGCGCCGGCAGGGTCAAAAGTGTATTCGTACACCAGAAACGTACCCTACATCCGACCGGAGCTTCCATTACTTTTCGAGTGTAGAACGATGCTCTCGAGCACTGCTGGTTAAGGAATGCCAAAATGGCGCAAAGGATTTTCGGTTACAGTTTCATGCTTAACCGCTGACAACGAGTCCATCTTGCAGCGAGTGGGCCCCCTTTGCCACATCTCTCGGCCACATCGAGGAGCAAGAGCGCGCCAAAGTGCATTGGTATGTAAATTTTGTAGCCATCGTTTTTGCTTCCGTCGATGGTGGTTCCGGCCGACGTTGCCGACGGACCACGCCGTCATTGGATGGGAATGTCCTGCTCGGAGTCTAAATGTCCCAACCCGTACAGACTGGATGGGACGACCCCAACAATCAGCAGCAGCAGCGGCAGATTCAAGCTCTCTACCAATGCTCCCTAGACAAACAACATTATACAATTTTGCTATGTTTACTGTTCGTCGAATTGGATGCTGCCGTTTGCCGGGGCGCGCTGCTAACCTAGGTTCAGATGACCGTTTCCTTTACATTTTCGGTGACCATCGGCATCGGCGGTGCGTCCGGGTGTGTGTGTGTGTGTGTTTGTGTGCGGTGCTAGTCGTTGTTGTCGGTTGTTGTCGCCACTGGCAACATCATATATTACACATATTTGCGATTCATGTGCCGGATGCCTTTGGCCGGGGTCAGTCGCAAAAGTGGCCATTTGTGTGAAAATTTGTTCCAGTCCAGCGCCGCAGCTCGTGGCTCGTGGTGAAATGATTATGTGTAACTGGGGCGTACCCGGAGTGTGTGCGACCGAAGCCGTTGGCGCGTCGTTCTTAGCTTGATCTGGGGTTAGATTTTATTTCGACATTTGCTGGATCTCTCTTCTTAACTGGCAAACGGGAATTGGATGGTTGCGGCCATGGCAACAGAGCGAAACTAGCGATAGTTCATGATTAAGCGGCCCAGAGATGAATAAAATTCACATCAAACTCAACGTTGATATTGCATTTTAACCAAAAGCTTTACTACAAACGCTTTGGATGATTCAAACAAACAGAGCACAATACAGTTTCGATGAAAATCTGCAATCTTGTTCATCCAGTCTAAATTTAGCTGCTACAAACTGGATAACAGTTACGAAACATTCAAGGTGAAAGGGATATTTTTGGAGTGTTTAAATATTCAAGCTTTTGTATAGCATTGTACCAACAGAGAGCCTATCCTCGCCCGAAGGTATTTTAACCATAACAGGACTCAGGATATTGATTTTCATAACAAATTAAACAACCAAGCCATACTAACATATCCCCTTCTTCTAATTTCAGCGACCTTTGTTTGCAACGTTCAGATGCAAACAAAAGGATCTTACAGAATAGAGAACAAGCACGATGTTAGAATACCGCCTCCCTGGACGCTACACGAAACGGTACCAAATTCAGCCGAACGAATCGTTCCCTTCTCCTTTCCAATAAAACCGTGAGCGGCATGCCGAATCAGTTTCCCTCCAGACAAGGGAGTTGGTTTTTTTGGGGGGAAAGAATTGTTCTCCCAGCCCAAGTTCTAACTTAAGGACGGCAACACCACTGCAAGCAAGACATGAAGGGGAAAGAAAACTGAACTCATCCCCCATTACGACGGTTTCGATTTCCGATAGTAAAACTCTGGGACCCATTTTCCCGCCGGCGGCCTTGGGGAATATTCGGGCTGGACGGTGTATAAAACAAACATGGATCAACTGATATGCTCTCTTCCTGTGCCGATCGATGTGTGCGCCCGCCTGTCAACCTGCCACCAAGGCCCGGTGCGCTATCCCTACGAACAACACCATCGGAACACATTGTAATGGAGGCTTTTTCCCAAAATAAATGATACCCTGAGGGGAGAGGCGTTCGTGCGAGCAAAATACGAAACATATTAAAGAAAACAGAAAAGATAACCTCATCACATTCTGGGACGGGGTGGTTTGCAGCATCCGAGAAGCACGTGGTTGTCCTGTTTATCCCTTTTGCCAACTCGCTGTAGCGACGAGATTCAATCAACCAATAATATGGGCTGCTGCGTCGAGGTGGCGAACTGTGAAGGTGACAGGGGGAGAGCCATGAAAACCTGACACTTTTCTTTGGGGTTTGCCGCCGGAACGCCGGAACAAAAGACGTTTGACCAAGAGAAGGGTGTTGTAGTCTAGGGCGGGAGGAGTCACAAGGAAGTTATGCACTATACAGGGTACGCATAGTTCATCATAGCGGAACGAAATTGCTGCTAATGCTGCCGCCGATGTATAATAATGGTCAATTTCAAATGCTTCTTCCCCCAGCATCGTACTAACTGAGGGAGAATCTTACGATGAACGTCTTTCGGTAGGGCGAAGCAATCTCTTTTTTTTGTACCTAAATCTTCATCATTCTTAAAGGGCGGGAGGGAGCAAGAGCGTGAGACGAGAGTGTCCCATTTGGGCCAAGTATGATTCGCAAGAAAGATGATGCTAGGGTTTTATCCTCGCTTCCGCTTCTTAAGCCGTCGTCAGCTGCAACGATGATGGCAGATGGAATTTATTCGCAATTATCGATATTCGTACCAATGGCCTTGGGGAGCTGTTCCGCCCAATATCGAACTCCACAACACACCATGGTGTTACAGCGCCACGGCAGATAGAATGTAGTTTGCCCTGTTGCGGCTGTACATCTACGGGATGGCATGTTCGCATATGCGATACAAGGCCGCAACATTCGATCGATGAACATAGCCGTAGCGCTACTGGAAATGTCAGGGACTTGTGTTTCCCTTATCGGGCCCTTTGGAAGGTGGTACACGGCTCACAGGAATGATAAGATTTGGCCTACCAAAACGTATGCATCTGGAGGGAGATACACGTACCGGTTGATCGGAACACGAAGGGCCAAATTGATACCGCCTCCCCCTTGAGTCCGTCCGTTCTTCCATCGTTCACACATTTTCCGTACATCGAAATAATAAAATAGGGAAATGTAAACATTGCCATCTCATAAACATCTTTCCTGCATCCCCTACACCGACCGAAGACCGTCGTCCCCGAGGCTTGAAAAATTGAACAGATGCTGATTGAACGGCGTTTAGAGAGCCCGGTGTGAGTGATACACCATTACACAGAAACTGTGGGCCGAGTTTTCCGACGAGTGCTCACCGTACAGTGCAGGAGTGGGTCGTGAGGGAGAGAAAAATATAAATAAATTGCGCAATTTCTTCGTGACGCGATGTTTCTTTTCCGACGCTTGTAACAATATTCTGGACGCATTGAGAAATAATTTATCAAACAACGAATGATACGAGGGGGGGGGGGGGGGCGATAAGGCTACTTACACCACCTCGTCTTCGGTTTACCCTTGTGCGCGACCCAAACACGGTGTGACGGAGGCCAAACACGTTGTCGCTGTCGTGCGGGCATCTTTCTGCGTTCGTTCGTATATTCGTATATTTTCTACACACCCGGCATTCGTGTCGGTGCGGAACAGTAATTCGGCAATATATTTCCCCCGGCTGGTTACGAAGGTGTTTTGGGAGGACGGAGACTCGCAAGAGCATAGGAAGGAAGATAAGAAGATGGTGAAACACGACACGTGAATCGAAATGAACGCCTATGCCTAACTCGAAGACGTTGGAGGACTAACCCCGTACACACACATACAAACACGATAAATACGCAAAGTATGTTTCACGCATACACATGCACCCCACTATGATGATACAATTTTTGTGGAAATTCATCATGTTCGATAATCCAAAAACGAATCAAACCTCATGTCTCAATGGCATAGGAGTGGGAGCGCATGATATCTTTGAATTGTCTTTTATTTTCTCATGAGGCGTTTGATGATAACAGTCTTTTAATTCACCTCGAAAAAGCCAATCGAGGATTGAAATTGATACGATGTATAATATATTGATAGAAGAGATGTTCCCCAGCAAGGAACAGAATGCTGTTAAGTTTGTTAAAAGAACAACACATATTTAATCATAAATAAATTAAGCATTTGTTATTGATTTGCAATTTCCTTTTCAAAGGCCATTTAATTACTCTATTTTTAATTGATTTACGGTACATATCGTCGACTACAACGAGATTCAAGGGTACACGTAAAAATTAATTCACATTTTATGATGCGTACTTTTGCGAAACTGTCCGGCCAATTTTACGCTCGAGCACTTTCAGAATACAGCTGCAGAAATCGAATCACATTGATTCAATTAATTAACGCACTCGCTCAGAGTGGTGTATAAAATGTGTCAGCATGAGACAAACACTCACTGAAAGTGTTTCGGTAATCGGTACAAAGGACATTCAATGAAAATATGCAACGCGCTATTGCGTTATTGACAATGATCGGCATTACTCCTAGCATCACCGACGCATCAATGTACACGGCCGTGTTGCGACACTCAGCCGACTGTGAGCGCAGTTGGAATTGGCACAAATTAATAGTTAAAATATGCCATCGCTAGGTGCGACTTATTTCATTCAATTACATCCCTTATTCCAGGAACGCTATTGGATAGAATATTCTGTCCCTTCTGTGCCAAATCAACGGCAATTCCTGCGTATATCAGATTACTAGCAATGGAATGTATTATGCTACAAAAAAAGACTTTCATGGCAAGCAATAAGTATGCAATATGCATGAAAACAACACATAAAGAGTTTTAAAGTTTCTCCTCTTGGCAAATAGGCCACAACCACAAGCATGGATGTCCTCCAGACACGACCTTGTGCGGCAATGCGATTCCAATTCATTCGTCAAGGTGCCAGACATCGTTGTTCTCCATTTTGTAACGCATCCGGTTACATGGTACACCCATCCGTTCACACAAGAACACTACACACGTCCCACGGCGGCAAGTCCGACCGGTAGGTAGAGGGAGCGAGCGCTCACGCTCTCCGCATTTGGCAACACAGTCTCGAGACTGACTCGACACGCTTACGGAGCAGGCAGACGATCGGACGGCTCCAGTTTCACAATCCGACACAACTTCAGAAGAGCATGCACCATCAAAGTACAAAAGAAAATGACAGGATAAAAATCACGGGCCAGAATAGCTTACTACTGGCGCTTTCCTTTTTTGAAGCACCCTACCTTCAGCCATGTAGTAAGTTCGACTGAACAACAATTCTTGTACCATCAATTCTAACCAGACACAATCGTTCTATAGGAGTGAGAGGGGGTTGCTGTCTTTATTCCAGACCGACCGAAACCTAACCTAAGCGAGGTTTTAAGAGAATGGTTCTTAAAATGCAATATCCAGAGCAGTCGTTAGTGTCAATGGCGACCAAGTTGTTGGCCGTTGATTTGCCGCTACATTAGTGTGCGCTTGCTTATCTCGTAGGCACTCGTCCGCTGTGAAGTTTTTCTGTGCTTGCAACCGAGAGAGTGAGAAATTAAGGGCTGCCAACTAGTTTAAATAGCTTCTTTAAGTTGGCATTACAAGGCCCGATTACAGTCGCTTTTGTTTCATTTTAAAGACAGCAATCCCTGACGACTTACTTTATCTAATCGAAACCATTTTCATGCACTGGTCATGGAAGAAAGGTTTAGGTTGATGATGATAAAACAAAAAGCTCTCAAATGTATCCGATTTTACCGAGCTCGACAAAAGTATGTAAAAACACGCAATTGAACCTACGAATAAGATACTTGGAATTGAACACAATGAAAAAGAAGCTTTATCGGAAAAATATTCGATGAGTATACTTGACTTGATAATGCAATCCATTCTTGCAAATAAAAATAGACGTATGCAACATGTCAACAGACCCCAAATTTCTTTTGTAAAACTCATCAACATGCAAACGATGAAAGTGCATTCCCAACACTATTCAGCCAACTGAAACAGCCTGGTCTAAAGTGTAAGCGCTTAGCTACAACAAGATTAAAATGTTCACCCACGTAAGCATCGCATCGGTGCGACGTGTGTATCATCTCATGGAACGTTAATGTCCAATAGGCTTAGGCTGGCCATTTCATCATTTCGGTAGCAGAAGCAGAGAAGCACACGCTGTCACAACGGGTGTGGTTTGATCCTCTTCTGCAGCCACTAAAGTGGCACACTAAATGATTCTAGGCTGTTGCACGTCCAGCACGTCCAGCCGTGGATATAGCCTAATGCGTCTCTATTGCACTACGTTACAAAAAGCGACACACATTGTTGATGCAGTTTGTAGCGCTGGCACTTGGCGTGGGATGTAGTTCTTTGCGCTGTCCACACTTCACCCGTTTAGAAGTACAAACAACGGCTCAGTCTGTGCGTGGGTACGTTGCAGCCTCGCACTAGAACGCTTTCAACAGTTTCATTAGCTTTCGGCAATGGGCAGCGTTCGAAATGGCAGCATCGTCGTCACCATCGTCCAACTTATAACGGGACGTCAAAAGGGTTTATTGATGGCGAACTGAAGCACGAACGTGACCATCTCTCACATAGAGCCTAGTAGGATACATTTTCCAGGACTTGGTGTTTTGCCGTGCTGATGAGATAACTATATAAAAAAAGTTATCATTTTGATAAAAACTACAGCAAAAAGGTCCAATCAAACTGCAACAAACTTTCATGTTGATTTTAATTACAAATCCGATATGTTTTGATGTTTTCTATGCTGCACAGCGTCTCTCTGTTAATCAATAATGCCAACTGAAGCAGCAAGACGATTCCAATGAAAGAGCAAACTACAAGGGAAGCACTTTCCAAACCAATTGCTTATAACAATGGCATGATACAGACAGAATCCTTTCCAATACTAAAGCTTCAACCAATAGCAATCAGGAACTACTTTCAATTGCACTTCAATGGTAATATGTGAACATGTGCAACCTCCTTCATCAGAAGGAAGAATTTCATTTTCTCAAAGCTATTCCTTGTAACGTACTGCTGCTCATGCGATCCACAATTGCTTTTGCAAAAGGATTTCATTGAATCCATTGAAAAAGAATGTGATTGTAAGGTTTTTACCTTACCCGAATGTTGACCAACTCTCATATCTGATTAGGATCTACTAGAATTACTCTGTCCATGACCAACATATGAACACCTGAGGGGTTGTGCAAATTTCCGTTGAAAGGAAAAATCAGCTAATCAATTTCATTAATGCAAGCCAGATGTTTGTGGTTTTTGTGAAATAATTGTGTGCTGATAAAAGCAGCATATGGAATTCCGACACAAAGCTTCCCATAACGATTTCGTGTACTATAAATTGTTACAGAGCAAACACTGTCATAAATAATAATATCCGCAATTTGTTGAGCGCATAATGTTAATGTTAATGTAATACAAACACACCATTATTTAACGATTACGCCATAATTCAATCCATTCGGAATTTATTTCACTCTCACACCGAACCCTTCAGCACACCCCCGAAAAGATGCAGAGATTTTTAATTGCTCTCTAATATTTTGCACCATTTCTAAACGACTAACAGCAGAGCGGGCTTATCAATGTTTCCCCGTTGGCGCTTTTCTCGCCACCTCCCCGATTCGCTCGACAGGATCAAGGTGAATTATATCGTTCCTACTTTTTGATAATTAATTTTCCCAAAGTAAACAACCAGCACCGGCGCGTCGGGGAAGCACGGAACCAACCATACGGCCCCTGCAGACGGCGAGTAAATTTAAACTTTCCACTGCTTCGGAGCGGCTGCTAAATTATCCTTCCCACCGCCAGCGCTTCTGTCAGTAAATTGACGGCACCATTACTTGCCCGCCCGCAAACCACGCGGTGGTGGAAGGCAACGCGTCGAACCATGAAAGCGAGAGTGTTTCATTCAACCGATTATGGACTTAGAGGCACAGGCTCACAGGGTTGCGGGGTACAACATTAATGGATCGTGGACGCTTACGTTGGTATCTGTACACTTTGGAAAAATAGCTTTTAGTTGCATATTGGCTCAAAACCACAAACCATAAAAATAAAGCTGGGTACGACCATTTTGCCCTGTGTTTGATGTACTTTACCTGTACCTGAATGTCTTTGATGTTTAATAATACGTCCATAGTTCGACTACTAGCGTTAAAGCATGTGTGGGCGAATTTCGTTCTGGTCCTTCAACACCAATACCTAATCGATAAACGCCGTCGGGAAAGTGGAAAGTGTTGTATTTTGCGACATTACGCTCAACGTTCACCCTACAATATCACCGCCAATTTCCGATAGTTCTGACAACGCTGGAAAAAGCATTAATTTCCCCCTCGTTCTACCCTGTTTCCTGTTCTCTTTACCCTTTCGCACATGCAAAGCTCATTAGCTTCTGATAATGAGTCTCTAATTGGGCCGCCAACTCCTGCGCCACTGACATGGAGGCCAGATGGGTTGTGCTGTAATGCGAGATAAAGTGGCTTCACCCACTAGGAAGAGCCGTGCGCTCATGCAAACATCAGCCATCTGTCTCGTGCGGCCGATATAATGCCAAATGGTTTCATAGCCATATTTTACATTCAACCCAATGGACCCACTTTCACTCGTTCGTACCATCGCCGAAAGTCTAACACTATCGACGCTCGATCGATAAGCCATCAATCATAATCAAACGTTTGAGAATGAGGCCCCCAAAATCGGATGTATCATTGCAGGAATAGCCTACCGTACGCAATCTGTTCTTGACGACTCGTCAACGCGCAGCTAAATTTCCGGTAATCAAGAGATTTTAACATTTTTCGAAGCATGCATTCTGACTTTGCCAACCCACGCCGCACGCATACACACATACACCTACACCCACGCTGTGACAGACACAAAACGATAGTGCGCTCAATCCCGGATCGCACTGATTGCTTTGGACGACACAAACTAATTGACTCGACAACATGCCAGAGCCCATTAAACGAGCGAACGTCAATTATCTGTTGTGAGACGGGAACGATCCGGTCGAAACGTTTGATGCATATGTACGTCCTAGCAGAGCACACGAATCAACCTCAACGGCAAATGCCTCAGAACCTCAGCATCATTAACCCAGTCGCACAGACTGTGCAGTGTGTGCTTTGATTTCTAGCAATTTTCATCATTAATATTACGTAGCTTCAGAATATTCATTAAAATCGACTACATCAAACAATCGGCAGGTTCGTGCCGGTTGTAAACTAATGAATCTCAGTCACATCAAAGTTCGCTGCTAGTAGGGCTTTAGAGTGGAAATATTCATACGTTAAACAAGCATCCACGTGAAGTTACATCAAACTTTTGTGGCAATTTTGAAGGATCTGAGCAGTACAATTTTATCGCTACCTCAACAACGCCAGCCATCATTGATTATATTTTTTCCCAGAACAAGTTCACATAAGCATCGCATGAATAAATCGCACTAATCCTCTCCACCCTCCGAGCCAAACAAAGTGCAATGCAGATATGCAGCAGAGCTGCATAATTATTTATCCTAGCACAAAACTCTCGTTCGCCTCGCTCGAGAAACCGCAATAGAGCAACAGTGAGTCGGGGAGGTGGGACCATTAAATCATACCACCAGTAAACATTACCACCATCACACGATAAAGTGGCAACGGCATCCTTTCAGCAGCCACGGGCGTACTCTGCAGAGTTTATTAATTTATCAACTGTAAAACAACAATCCACCGTGTTCCGGCGCATTGGAGTAATTTTGGGGGGCGAAAAAGATAAAGAGAACACACATTTAATGCCTTAATTTCACTATGCTCGAGAGTGGCTGCATAGCAACGACAGATTGCTGGCCGGAGAGTCAAACCAGCAGTAATGTTTAAAATGCTCTACACTTTGTGATGCGCGCAAAGGTTGCATGTTCTACGTTGCCCAACGGACAGTGGTCGCACCAGCAGCGAGAATGGGGTTTGCCATCGGAACGATCGCGTTCGTTTTAGCCAAGGTGATGTGGTTATTGCCAAGCCGGCAAGTCACGCTCTGCCGTAGCAGCAAGCATACTCTTAAATGAGGGTAAGCTGATTAGTTGAACAATGATAACGCTCCCTAGTGATAAGATTCAATTTTCACATTGAAGCGCTTGAAATGAAAACCATAACTGACCGTTTTCTAACGAGTGTACAAGTTATTCAAAGAATTTGTCTAATTGAACAGGAGTCAACAGAACATTCATGTTTAACTAGAGGTGACAGTGAATAAAAACTTCTAAAGTTGATGTATCGTTCTTGTCACATCAAGCACAAAGTTTCCTATTAATTGATCGTCCTAAAGAAATAGACATTGATCGTTGTTAGTATTCATAATAGCATCACACACGAACACTGTTCGATTCTACATGAAATGTTACTTCGAACGTCAAACCTATAGAAAACTCTGCTCAAACTAGGACCATGGGCAAAGTACAGATTGATTCAGTCCAATTGCTGCAATTGAATAACCGACGTTCGCTTTCATACGTGAAAGACACACAAGGAACATCTTGCTAGCTACCCAGGCTCAGCCGCCACCTTCTCTTGGCCCATTTCCTACCGCACAAAGTAAGTTAGTTTGGCAACGGTAAGCGAAACTTTCTTACGCCAGCCCCGAAGCGGTTGGCCAGTAAACAATCTAATTAGCACGGACGTTAGCAGGCGCACAGAACAGCACGCCCAAGAAGAACTGTCGAACAAGTGCCGCTGTATTTGCAGACTTGTTCACCATGCCCGCAGCAGCTGTTGTACGGGAGGTGGAGAGCTAAAGGCGGGAGCGGCGTATTCTAACCAGTCGCTCACGTTCGCTACACGCTGAATAGGCTTTGGGGCCAACAACACGGCGCACTTTTCTATTCCAGTTGCCACAGCCGATCCCTCTGCTCTGCCTCTTCTCGACCCAGTTGATGGCCTTTCTTCTCCCGGTGGTGCTAGCCTTCTACCTGACTTTCCGAGAGCAATACGGTCGACCGCTGAATGATTTGAATGCGTTCTGATGTGCGACTCACCTGAAAATAGAGCAAACGGAACAAAACGAAAAATGTCAATTAGTGCAGTCGCTCTAAGTGGTGCCAAGTGGCGAAAGGCTACGTAATTCTGTTACGGCAGGAGCAACTTTTTGCGCTAACGGGTCTTTTCCCGTCCGCCCAGAACTTGGCTGACGAGTTAGTGTACTGTGCATAATATGCTGATGGCCTCAAACCTGATGATGAGCATGCGTAATATTCTAACCAGTCGTGATCCAAATTCGTGTGAAACACATTTTCACTGATGGATGTACCGTATTGGAATTTCATCTTTTGTTCAACCGATGTTCCTGCAACACCTTGCTCTTAAGGGATACACAATCCATCTTTTCTTCATTTTTCTACTACAATTACATTGTGTTTAGCTAGCCTGGCCTTACTGAAGTACTCATAATAAATACAACGTGTTTTACAGGTTGCAAATAGGAAAAGAGGAAAATGTGTTTGTATATTTTTCGATCTCACTTAATGGAACGACTCTCGAATAGCAGGGGCAGCACTTAGCGGAGATCAGAGAAAACAATGGAATTTTTGGTCCGCATCATGACCATCAGAGCTTCTTGAAAAGGTACAGTGGCGTCATGTTTAAACAACGAGCCGTACCAACATTTGCTCGTTCAATGGGTAGCGTCAAAGATAAACAATGAGCTCCAACATCTTTTGGAGAGATGAGACATGACCTTAGCAGGGTCTGCGGACAACGTTTTAACATTTTGCGTTGCTAAGAGCATGACTTGAGAGAAAATGCTTCAGGGACACTTGTCTTGCTGTGTGATAATAAAAAGAATCATTATCATGTAGTGTTTTCTTTACCGTATGCTGGATGTTATATTCTTTTCTTGGGTGACCTGTTATCACCTTCCACTTGAATATGTGCATTATAATTTCTCCTTTGTTGGTACCAAGGTTCATACCAAGTTTTGGAGGAAAATATGGAAACTTCTTGTTTAAATCACCAGATCTGTTACAATACTTTATACAAAGCCTAATAAATCATGCATTAGATTGCTAAAAACCTATCCTATCTAACCAATAGATGCTAAAACCAAAAAAAATACAATATAGACATTGACAAATCCAACTCAAATCATTCATGATTGTAACAAAACTGTTTCACTGCAAAACGAGTCTACATCATGCACTAGTGTTGACCTACAGCCATCGCACCATTCATCCATTTCGTTTGCACAAACACGTCAATTCCCCGTAGAACAGGCGGATATTGTAGCGGATGTTTCCCCGAGTCCACCGAATGCACACGCATGCAGAATCATAAAGACTCTTGTGCCGATTCAATGCATGTCTCCCCAACCCCCCTGATTGGGATATTGTAGATGCAAAAAAGCCCCCTAGCATCGCAAAAAATATGCCCACGTCCATAAATTAAATGCTTGTGTGCTTGTCTTGGGGGTCGATGGTCACGCACAGGGATATTGTACCCCCGTCGAACAGAAGTGGCGCTTACGAATGGCTCTCGTGTCCATTCATCATGGCATCTCGCTTGCAATGGTTCATGCATCTGCGCCCTCGAAACGATGATTTACTATTCTATGCTTGATTCGGGGTACGCGACAAGACAAAAACCACCCCCACCACTGCACGCGCTTCATTCGCTGCGCTTATGTTTTGTTTAATTCCTATGCATCCAACAGCAGCCCATCTCCAGCGGAACGCACAATTGATCGAGCGCAGCCGCATGGGATGGTGATGTTGTAAATTGATTTAAATCCATCGCTCATGATTCGCTTTAACGCTGGTAATACATTTCAATTTGGGTTGGTGGTGTCTTAAGATCCTATCGCCTAAAGGTTAAATGGACCATACTGTCAGTAATTGATAGTTTTTAGCGTGTTCACTTTTATGACACAATTTCATATGTGAAGTGAATCTATGTAGCAGCTATGCTGAAAATACCATATAGCATAAACACTGCAACTGAGCGTTTGCGTATGTATCATTTTATAAAATGGAGACGCCTGGTGCTCTCTGTACCTTTGTAAAGAACCAACCCCTTCATTTAACAACAATAAACGAAATTGAAAGGCATCTGGGTTTTCCGAAATGGACAAGTTTCCTTTCCCTAGCACAGCAAAGCCACAGCTGGGATTGATCATACCTTCTCTTGCGTGTGATATGCTTCGACTGGCGTTGTTCGCTAAATCGCATCCGGCGCTGAGCGGTAACATGAACGGCACACGATGACCGGTTCCGGTCAGTTCTCCTTGCTTTTACGATACAACCAATTACTCGCCAAACGTGCTGGAGCCACGTTTCGATTCAAGAACTTTCATTAGTTTCCAGCTAGGATTGATCACGAAAGGAAGCAGTAGAACGGAAGGGGAAAGATACAGAGAGGGAAAGGAAGCAAATAAATCTGAAAACATGCTTCACGAGGCAGCACACGGTCACTCTATTGCCGGTTCGTGCAGATTGATTTTCATTTACACTCTCGTACCCCGCCGCACATATGCACTTCGGAAGAGCGATAACAAATCAGCAGGATACGTTCGGATTCGCAGCAGCATCAACAGCCATAAAAAGGCACTCTTTCAAGCGAAACAAGCGAAGTGTTTCTTTGGCAAATTCTGTAAAACGAACGCTATAAGTACAGCCTTTCACAACACTAGGAAAACGAGTTTAATCAAACTCATTTGTCGATACAATTTTAAAGATACTTTCTATCGAAATGCATTCATTTATCGATTCTCGGGAAGCATTTCCGCTAAAGGAAACGTTACCGTAGTTCTCCGAATAGTCCGGGAGCTTGTGATTTTGCGTGCATAGGACACATTTTCACTGTTCAATATTCAAATGGCATGTTTTTCATACAAGCAGCCCTCTGCCCGATTTACATACATACGAATCGAATACCAGCACAGTTGCAGTAGTTTCGCGTTCTAAGCACTCGCGTTTGCGCGCCAGTAAGCGCTCCATTACAATGTACAATTCTGAATCGTAGAATAATTCAACAGAGCCTTTGCCACTATATTGATTATCGCGCTCAATTCCAACTAACCCTAATTTTTCACTTAACTTAACACACATCTGCACTACCGGTGCGTTATTCGCACGGATAATTATGATAAGTCCAAGCAATTCCTAGCAAAACGCCGTTGATTTATGTGTATTGAATATTTATGCACAAGCAACCTTTCACCGACACTTAACCTGCGCACGTTCCCCGGCGAAGGATGCTAAACAGCGAACCGCAACTCTCTGATCCCTCTCTGTCTCTCTCTCTTACTCGGTTCCACCCGCTCACGTCAGTAGTAGCTGGGTGCCACCAAAACGGCTTCACAGCCTTTGCCAACGTTCACGCTGCCGTGTACATGCTGGTTCTCGACCTCGCTCGCTGACCCTTAAATGCTGCCGAGGGAACACTCGCCAAACATTTTGGGCATGCGAATGCATAAAATGGGATGCGAACAAATTTCGACCGAATGGATGGGAAGAGAGGGGCAACGAACGGACGACCCAGGCACGACATGGTCGACGAGGGTTTTGCCAATGAATATTAATTCGTGTGATTCGTTCTATTGCGTGCTGCTGCTTTCAGGTACACCCGTTCGGGGGGATGGTACCCTTTCGAACGCATTTGTCAAGTGTGAATGCTTTGGCCACGCGTTCGCATTACTATCAGCCGCATCGAACAGCATGCGAAACAAATTAATTCTGCTGTTTTGCAAATTAAAATCTCTTTCCTCGAATTTTTAGCAACATTAGGGAGTAGCGCATTGGCCATAAAGTACGGATAAAAAAAAAAACAAACGACATTCTACGGCGAAGAAGACCGAAGTATGCAACGGAAAGGAACGAAATGACGCACCCTATTTCGCACATGCATCGCGTTTCAATGGGTTTTTGTGATCGACAAATTGATAAAGCGATACCAATTGATGTTGATCGTGCCAGGCGTGGGGGTAAATAATTTATTTCAATTCTCCACAATTGACAGACACTTCACACCTACAGCAGAAGGCACTTGTGCAGTGGGGCAACTAGTTGTGTTCGTGTTCTTGCATCAGCTGCCGATGGTTTGTGTTCGAAACAAACAGCCTTTGCCACACGGATGCAGTAGTAACTTACAAAACGTTTTAACGTAAATTATAAATTGTAATACAATCCTTAAATCATTTACTCCGGTACAACAGCTTCAAACGACCCATGGTAACATGATATAACCCACCAAATCTGTTTACAGTATGGGAAGAAGAATTGTCCTAAGCAACGTAAACGCGTTTAAGACTCGTCTCGTCTCCTCGAGAAAACATCAAAGATCACGCGAAAAAAAAAGGCGTTCAAACGATTCCAATGCCACCTCTATACCGACCGAGGCAGCAATAGGACAACGCAAAACTTCGGGCACTTCACAAACACTCAAGCCGTGAACCACTGTCGAATTTCAAAGCTGTGCTCGAAATCTGTGTGTTTACTTCCTTTGCCGTATTGCCGAAAGACAAGCAAACCGACATCGAAAATACGGCTTATCGCTTCGAGGCAATTCGATTTGCTTCATTAGTAACGCGACGGGGGAGTTAGGCCGCGCTCTTGTTGGCGAGGTTATGCTTTCGCACGCACGCACGGCACCGAAAGGGCACACGACGCTGGGCCAGAAGGCTGGGTGGGTTGTAAAATTTCATCTTTCGGCAAAGTTTTCGCACGGAAAAGTTTCCTTTCCGCCGCAGTTCGTCAATGCCCCGGCCAGCGACGGCGTTTCAGCGAAGACGCTATTTGCTAAAAATGGACAACCTACAAACCCCAACCCAACCATGACCCTCTGGCGGAGTGGGTTTCGTTGCTTTTGGAGGCCCGGATCGGACGGATGAAGGATACACACAGGCGTTACAAATCTCATTAACACATTCGATCCATCGAGCAGGGATTCGGTGTAATGGTAATTAATACTGTAAAAACTACCTTACTTTATCGTTTTGACACCTTGCGGCGGCTTGTGGCTTGCGGGTTCGCTTTGTGTGACGAAACTAATGCGTCAATGCTTTCACTGGGGACACGCATCATGACACCCTACCTTGCGTTAAAGCTACCGATCTAACGACACCTTTGCGTGGTAGTGTAAGGTTTCCTGCATTGGTTAAAAAAGTTACCTAAAATATAAATTCCAACCACTTGCTAATGGCTTCTTAAGTGTAGCGCTTCATCTTCCAGGAACCTTCACAGCAACAGCTTGCACAGCAAACATAAGTCGTTATTATTGTTTAAAGTCGAAAGATTAGGTGAACGATTAGATTAACTTGCCATTCCCAACACACTGGGCTCTATATTTCCAGCAAAACCTTCACCTCTACCCAATGGAAAGTTCAGGGCTAATCTCGTGAAGGCACTGGCCTTGCTGGCTGCGACGACTTGCACCCATCACGTAATTTGATATACATACATACACACAAACGTACCACTCTCACTCACTCATGCTCATGCTCTTTTGCACCGCGGAGCAAGGGTAAAGTGAACCCACATTTAGGTGAGATCCTAGAACCAGACAGACCTCGGGGAGTTAGAGACTCGTCCACCTAAGCGGCTTACCAGCGACTGATGTGGGTAGTGATGGTGGTAGTGGTGGTAGGATCTGAGAGAGCGAGAGAAACAAACCGTTTTGCAAATAGCAACATGTTGCACAGGTTGGCGCGGAGGGCGGCTAATGCGCGCGACCTGTACGAGGCCTTATGACTTGAGCTCATGATTGACGGAGTGAAAGGAAAAGAAAACATACAGACACACACAAACATGCACACACTAATACGATGGTGGCATGTTTGAAAGGATACATTTTTCCGCTTGATAAATTGCCGCCGGGCATGAAATAGTTTGTCTAACTGACAGGCGCTCGCACAA